>NC_059376.1:33630958-33932625 GCF_019703515.2 Myxocyprinus asiaticus | reverse complement strand
TCTCTTTTTCTCGCTCCCATCTCACTCTATTCCTCAAGGACATGGCTTTAAAAGAAATAGTGTGTACAGGTCAGGTGGAAGCAGAACCGGCAGTACACAGAGCCTGTCCTCTCAGATCTGCTCTATATCCAAAAGGTCATAAACCATTTTATGCCACTGGGATCCTCCACAATACTCTTTCACCTTAAAGCATCAGACTACCTCTTCAATCTGAGATCTGATTCTATTTAAACTCTGCCTCTCTCAACGAAACCCTTTGAATACATCTATGTTATTCTTTAAGATGCTTTTCCTGCATTTATCTCCAGCAGTGGGGCAGATTTTGGCCAGGCACAAAGCCGGACCGTGAAAGGACTGCATCTGAGCAAGAGCAGGGGAATAACACAGGTCAGACCAGAGTTGAAAGGGGAGAGAAAGTGTGCGCCCCGGTCAATAACCCGCATGAGCCAGAGTCTGTATGCGGAGACTGAAGTGAGCAGTCAAGAACCCAAGAGATTTTGGTTTCCACAAGGCAATGTAAGAAGTGACTCACTCCAGAGGATTACAATGGCATGTTATGACAATGGTATCAGACAGAGCTGAAGAGAGAGGGAGAGAAACAGAGACATCCTCTAAAACTCAGCATGTAACTACAACTCTGAGCCCTCTTAAGCCCTGTAGATGGTCTGTAGGGATAAAAGCACAGAGCCTGGGGTGATTAGAGATCGATTTACCGCAATTAAGAACCCCCCTTCACCCGCGCTCATCTCTGTGAAATGGAGAGATCTCTGTTCTCGACAATTTCGCGACAATTGAGGTTGAGAGAGGTGGAGGAAGTGTCAGCTGAGAGGTGAGAAAGGGACAAAGAGAGAGAATGAGGGAGCAAGAGAAAGAAAAATAATAATTTAGTGGGTGGTCATTGCTTGTTGTGGCTCAAACAAAGAACTGGTTATGGAACAGCTACTAATTAGGTTAATATGGCAAGGTTGACCTGCAGGGACATTTAGAATTAGTCATTCACAGAAAGAGAAAGAGAGATCTACAGTACAGTGTCCCCAAAAAGTGCTTTCTTAAGCCACACTTTAAAATGTATGAATGTCACTGCATTAGATTAGATATGTACCACTGTAATACCATAGATTTACCAAGGGTTTACTTTAAATGAATATTCCAGGTTCAATACAAATTGAGTTCAATCGACAGCATTTGTGACATAATATTGATACCACAAAAATTTATTTCGACTCGTTCCTCCTTTTCTTTTTTAAAAAAAGCAAAAATCGAGGTTACAGTGAGGCACTTACAATGGAAGTGAATGGGGCCAGTTTTTTGGAGGGTTTAAAAGCAAATATGTGAAGCTTATAATTTTATAAAAGCACTTACATTAATTCTACTGTTAAAACTCAAGTATTAGGTTAGCTGTAAAGTTGTATGTTTTAGGGTCATTTTAGGGTTTTAGAGTTGGTTGACATTAAATTGTCATGGCAACAAAGTTGTAAAATTGGCTATAACTTTACACAGAAAAGTTTAGTAAGTGATTTTATCACACTAAAATCATGTTAACACAGATATTGTTCATGTCTTGTGGCTATACTTTTGAAAAAGTGAGTATTTTAACATTTAAAAATTAGCCCCCATTCACTTACAATGTAAGTGCCTCACTGTAACAGAGTTTTGCTTTTTTTTTAAAGAGAAGGAGGGGCAAGTCAACATGAATATATGTGGAAATCAATATTATGCCACAAATGCTGTCGATTCAGCTTAACCTGATATGAGTGCCGGAATATTCCTTTTTGAACAAGGTAAACGTTTTTTTTTACACATACTGTATGCTCATATTTGTGTCTACATTAACACAAAAGTACCCAAAATTGCCATGGTATTAACATGGTTTAAAATGTTTTTAATCTAATGCAATGACATTCATACAGTTGTCCAAATACGTTTTAGGCCACTGTAGATTGATGTAGAGAGGGAAATAAAGAGGTGTGCTGACAGTGGCCAAAAAGTCCTATGGCACCAACTGAAAAATCCAATACCATCTTTCAATTCTTTTAACATATGAGCTATCACAGATGACAAACTATGTGAAATTGTGACTTAAAAACAGAAAGAAAACAGAAAACATTGAGCTGCTTCTTGACATTAAGGGGAATAACAAGAAAGAAAGAGAGACAGACAGTGAAAGAGAGTGAGCAAGAGAGAGAGATAGAGAGAGAGAGAAATTTGTCATGCTCAAAGACTTTTTGCCAAATTGCTTGCCCTCGATTTGGCAGCATTGGTCATAGTCTCCCTCCACTTGCCCCAACTCCAGCCTCCTCCCTTCAAAATAGAAAAAAAGGTGGTGAGACAAGAAAGAATAGATGCTAGTCTCCGGGCCAAATGACAGGGAATCAGAGAAAGGCAATAATAGGGTTTTTTGAAGAATGCACGACTGAACTTTATGGCTGCCTTGCTTGAAAGGACGAGTTACAGATGAGATTAAAAAAAGCAGTGGTGATTTCTTTGGGATATGCCCCCAGCTGTGCCAACCCCTCCGTATGTGGCAGTGGGGACTGGAGGGGTGAGGATCAGAGGAAGTGAAGGGACCGCTTACCACCTGACAGCCAACCGCTGCTACTGTGGAAAGGAATCAGGTGCTGCTGTGGAAACAAGCCTAGATCGAAACAAGCATTGAGAAGCCACAAAGGTAAACCTAGCATGAGATTCAGTAACATTTTATTGGCCAACACATACACTGGTGACCAAAAGTTTGTAATAATGTATAGATTTGGCTCTTATGGAAAGAAATTGGTACTTTTAATCACCAAAGTGGCATTCAAATGATCACAATGTATAATCAGGACATTAATATTGTGAAAAATTACTATTACAATAAAAAATAAAATAATAATAATAATAATAATAAAAAAAGGTTCAGAACTTCTTAAACTACTTCAAAGAGTTCTCATCAAAAAATCCTCCATGTGCAGCAATGACAGCTTTGCACATACTTGGCATTCTAGCTGTCAGTTTGTCCAGATACTCAGGTGACATTTCACCCCACGCTTCCTGTAGCACTTGCCATAGATGTGGCTGTCTTGTCGGGCACTTCTCATGCACCTTAGAGTCTAGCTGATCCCACTAATGCTCAATGGGGTTAAGATCCATGACACTCTTTTCCAATTATCTGTTGTCCAATGTCTGTATTTTTTGCCAAATCTAACCTGTTTCAAAAGTGGCTTTTTCTTTGCAATTCGTCCCATAAGGCCTGCACCCCTGAGTCTTCTCTTTACTGTTGTAGGTGAAACTGGTGTTGAGCAGGTAGAATTCAATGAAGCTGTCAGCTGAGGATATGTGAGGCATCTATTTCTCAAACTAGAGACTATGGTGTACTTAACCTCTTGTTTAGTTGTACATATGGCCTTCCACATCTCTTTTTGTCCTTGTTAGAGCCAGTTGCCCTTTGTCTGTGAAGACTGTAGTGTACACCTTTGTATGAAATCTTCAGGTTCAAGCATTGTATAGCCTTCATTCCTCAAAACAATTATTGACTGACGAGTTTCTAGAGAAAGCTTTTTTATTTTATTTTTTTTTTTTTGCCATTTTTGACCTAACATTTACCTTAAGACATGCCAGATAATTGCATACTGTGGCAACTCAAAAACAAACACAAAGACAATGTTAAGCTTAATTTAACAAACCAAATAGCTTTCAACTGTGTTTGATATAAGTGATTTTCTAGTACCATATTAGCAATTTAGCAATTTAGCATGATTACTCAAGGATAAGGTGTTGGAGTGATGGCTGCTGGAAATGGGGCCTGTCTAGATTTGATCAAAAATGACTTTTTTCAAATAGTGATGGTGCTGTTTTTTACATCAGTAATATCCTGACTATACTTTGTGGTCAGTTGAATGCCACTTTGGTGATTTAAGGTACCAGTTTCCTTCCGAAACAGCAAAATACATTATACCAAACTTTTGGCCGCCAGTGTAGTACACCTGCAAGAAAGACAAAGAATGAAAGAACACTACTTGTCCAAAAGTATGTGGACACCCGAACACCACACCCATATGAGCTTGTTGAGCATTTCATTTCCACACCAATTCTTTATGGACCTTGCTCTTTGCACAAATGCACTGTCATGCTGTAACAGAAAAGGGCTCTTCCCAAACTGTTACAAAAATCTTGGAATCACACAATTCTTTAGAACATCATTGTATGGATTTAATTGCACTGGAATTAATGGGCTTAGTCAAACTAGTTATTTAGAAGGGATGTCCACATACTTTTTGTCCATTATACTGACAATCCTCATGTGTTTCTTCCTTTAGTATCTGTAAAATGTAACTAACCTTGAGCATGCAATAACAAACCCTTGTAATTCCAAAAAGTCACATGGATCATGTTGGGCTCGATACCACTGTGCTGAAACATGTCTCTGGCTGGGACGAAGCAAGTAATAATTGTACACACCCCACCCACTCAGGGTCCCGGAAAAGGCTAGGACAGTAAATGCAATTGAAAGACAGACTGCTTTTTTAAATATAGGTTATTAGTTTCCTCCCCCCACAGAGTTGTAGATAATTTCGAAAGCAACAAAGTTCAGCCGGGAACCTCTCTGTGCACCCAACTTTATTACGCCATTACAGCTCTGAGGTTTAATTTCTCTCATGATATTTTTTATTATTATTTTTTTTTTTTTTTTGCTCTATTTCCTTCTTTTTCCTTTCTATTCTCACTACATAGTGAGATCCCTGACACTCAATTTACAGCCTCACTCTCTCTGTCAATCTCGATCTTATACTCTCTAAAAATATATTCACACACAAGCCTCGCTTTTAGCCTGGGGCGGCAATTGTGGATGGCAAACTATTTTCTTGAGAGCTCTCTTTCTCTCTCTCCTCTTCTCTGCTTTCTCACTCACTGGGTTGTCAGTGGTTTATTGATTAAGCAGTGAGAGAGGAAGATCTTTCAGATCTCTCTCTTTCCAAACTAATCAGGAGAGAGGGAGCACTTGTGGATGAGGCGCAAACTCAACATGGTCATCTCAGATGTCAATAAACAGAACAAGACAGGATAGGAAAACACACACACACACACACTTTCATGCTGATAAAAGATTTAATAAAGTGAACTCATAAAGTAGTTTTGGATAAGAGTGTCTGCTAAATTACTTGCGACTGAATTGAATGTGATCATAACACATGATCAGGTCTTTTACAACCTTAAAAGGCCACTGCTTGTGATGAGCGGATCAATCCTAAAGTATTGATACTTCTGATACTGATGTTGTATCAAAAATATCAATTCTAAAAAAAAAAAAATTAAACTAGGGATATTATTATTTGGTTACCATGAACATGAACAATAATCATGAGCTTCAAAGTGAAATAAAAAGGATTAGGCCACATTAGCAAATACATGTGCAGGATGGGAACCATGTCTTCTTTCGCTCATCTTAACAAGCATGCTGAAAGACACAAGCAGACAAGTGCTTGCGCCGTCACAAGGCTCATTCAAACAAGAGGGGTCAGTGTCTTGTAGTGGTAATGATAGAAAATCAGAGAAACAGCTTCTGGAGTAAATTCACACTAAAATAACAACATATCTAAAGGTGACATTTCTTAAAATGAATTTGTGTGTAATTGTTGTTAATAAGTATTTAAATATATACTTAACCATGGTTTTACTAAAGTAATATTGTAGTAGTAACCATGATTAATTGTGTGGTAACTATGTTTTTTCTAAATATTATGGTTAAACTATAGTTACTGTAGTGAAACCATGGTTAATTTTTGTGAGGGTTAAAAAAAAAAAAAAAACAGAAGTCTAATAATTTTCTTAAAAAAAAAAAAAAGAAAGAAATTACAAATTATAACTAAAAATTATATTTTAAATTACCCATTTTATCCCAAGAAATTGCAAAAAAAAAAATAAATGTATTAGAAGTATCGGTATTGGTATTGGTATCAATGATATTGGACTTGAAATTATTGGTATCGGAATCGAAAAGAAAATAAGTAGCCACTGCATCTTTTTAGTCTTGGGTCCTTTTCTGTAAGAACAGTCAAAAGTTTGGACACACCTACTCATTCTTTATTATAACCATTTTCAACATGTTAGAATAATAGTAAAGTCATCAAAACTGTGTGGCGGAACGACCCGCCCCTCCCTCTCATCATCGTCGCCCCGCCTCTGAGGGCCGGGCCAGGCTCACCACAGGAGTGGGCAGGAGAGTGAAGTGGCGCATAATTAATAAGCCTTGTTTAGGCAGCGGGGAAGCCAGCTTCTGTTCTCCATGTGTACACACACTGGTGTCCTCGCAGGTTCCAGGAGCAGAGCAGGGAGTGTACCCCGGCACGGATTAGATGAGTCGCTGGGGAGCATCGATCGCGACGTGGCTGACGGGCATGGATGCCGGGCCGCCTTCCCCTCACACTCGCCACAGAAGCCACCACCCCTCCCACTGCCGACCACGGTGGGGAGCGCGAGCAGCCCTCGGACCCCTCCCAAGTCCTGGAACTTCCTGTGGACACCACCCCTTCCTACACATGCCCCATTCATCGCGAGGACACCAGATTGCTTAATTTGGAACACTTTCCCCCATGGACACTTTATTGTCTCCCTTTTTTGGACATTTTATGTTTATAATTATTTCGAATAAATGCCTCAGTGAGGCTTGATGCCACACCCACTGTGTCTGTCTCTTGCTCACCTCTCCACAACTGAAATAAAACAAATGAAAGCATGGCAATTATTTACTGAGGTTAAAATGTTAAACAAACCAAAACTATCCTGTGTTTTAACTTCAAAGTATCCAAACTTTGTCTAGATTACATCTCTGCACACTCTGGGCATTCTTTCAACCTACTTTTAAGCAGTTTTGTAGAAGTTCCCATGTACTGTATGCTTGACAAAAAATCAAAGATGGTGCTAGCGTGAATAAGGTCTATAGTAAATGTCTCACAGTAACTTCAGTCTTGCTTTCTTTCAAATAAACAAGGGACGAGTCAAAATATTTTTTTTATTAATCAACATAATGCCAAAAATGCTGTTGATTGAGCTTAACTTTTATTGAACCCGGAACATTCCTTTAAATATATTTAGCATATATATATATGTATGTGACTCTTTTTATATCAATGAAAACCATACATTAAAATACATATTATTTATGTTTGACATATATTGCCCTATATGAGACTTTTCTACCATTTAAGGATAAGCCTTCATTAGGTCAAAAGGTTTAAAAGATCATGAGAACATAAAACCTGTCAAATGTGTTTGACTAATATTGTATCTAAACAAATTATGAATAAATTATGAACAAAATCTTAACACACAACTAGTCCAAAGACCTAGAGGGCTGAGCCTGTAACAAACTTGCAAGACCTGACTTATTTCTTGATGCTACATTCTCTCTTTATTCTCCCCCTTTTCTGTCTCCTTTAAGCATGTGATTTCCTTCCTCTCTCTGTCTCTACCGCTCTTTCACTCTATCACGTTTCTATAGCAAAATTGAATTTCACAGATAAATAGCACACTACATGACTGTTAAACAATAGTGCTTTAATTGCTGCCGTTTTCACCTACTTACATTACCTTTTAAAACCTGCAATTGACCAGCCCACTCCAGCTCTGACTGCACACACAACTTATATTAATTATTTTCTCCTGCTATTAAAGGCAACATGAATTCAGAACAGGCCCTATTTACTTCATTAATACCTGTGTAATACCTAGTTTGATTGTGCCCATTACAAGCCTTTCATAATACAACTAGATTTATAAAATTTGTAGACAAACTTTGAGGCTGGCTTGAAAAAGCCTGGTCTGAAAGTTTTAAAAAGTTTTAAAAGCTTAGATAGATTGATAGATAGCATGTTTTAGCACTTAGCTAGGTGTTGCTAGCATGTGTAAGCATGGTGCTAGCATGTTGTTAGCATGTTTTAGCAATTAGCTAGGCATTGCTAGCATATTTTAGCACTTAGCTAAGCATTGCTAACATGTGTTAGCATGATGCTAGCATGTTTTAGCACTTAGCTAGGTGTTGCTAGCATGTTTTAGCATGATTCTAGCATGTTGCTAGCATGTTATAGCACTTAGATAGACGCTGTTAGCATGTTTTAGCTTGTCGATAGGGTTTGCTAGCATATTTTTAGCATGTTTTAGTGGGTTGCTAGGGCATTCTGGCTAGTTGCTAAGGAGTTTAAGGAGAGAGAAAGAAAGAGAGAGAGAGCAGCTTTTGAAAATTAGTGTTTGAATGGCTTGGCTCATCTGAACAGTCAGTCAATGTAAGTGAATGGGATTTTACCAGATTTGATCATCCACTGTGCAGAAACTGTAAGTTCGATCAGTTAGAAAAGATATAACATAAAACTTCAGAACAGCCTGAAGGTCTGCAGGTAGTTTGGTTGATGTAGCTTAAAAACTGTAGGAGTTATTTGCCCTTCAAATGGACTTGGAATTATCGTAATTATGAGTTCCGAGCACATGAATGACTAAGCAATGTCATACTTACAAGTGGGAAACTCGGAATTCTAGATGATACCCGAGTTTCTGAGATGGGAGGAGTCCTAAACTTTCAACATGGTGGAGGAGAGTACAGTTTCTGTAGTGAATGTCAGGTTTTATTCATTTTTCTAAATACAGCTAATTGTTAGCACTTACCGTTTTGGTTATATTCATTTATGTATATCAGCAACTGTTTAATGTATGTTGTACATTTTAGCTTGTATTTGACCAAAATTCCATTATCGTCAGCAAGCTGAGTAATATTTTTTTTATGGTGTCAAAATAAAATCTGAAATATATACAGTACTGTGCAAATGTTTTAGGCACTTGTGAAAAATGTTGCATAGTGAGGATGTCTTCAAAAATAATGCCATAAATAGTTTTTTTTTTTATCAATTAATATCATACAAAGTCCAGTAAACATAAAAAAGCTGAATCAATATTTGGTGTGGCCACCTTTGCCTTTAAAACAGCCCCAATTCTCCTAGGTTCACCTGGACACAGTTTTTCTTGGTTGTTGGCAGACAGGATGTTCCAAGCTTCTTGGAGAATTCACCACAGTTCTTTTATCTGTTTAGGCTGTCTCAATTGCTTCTGTCTCTTCATGTAATCTCAGACTGACTCGATGTTCAGTGGGGGCTCTATGGGGGCAATGCCATCTCTTGCAGAGCGCCCTGTTCTTCTATTCTAATCTTTTCTATTTGCAAAAGTTATTTTTCCTATTGACACACTAAAGCTGAAGATATAAATAACCATATTAAGACAAATGTTTTTGTGAAACATCTTAAATGCCTAAAACTTTTGCACATTACTGTATGAATGAAAGTTTTTTTCGACAACAAAACACTTGAACGCGACATACTTGTAATTACCACTTCAGAAGTGGGACGTAGGTTAATTCAGATAGAACATGAAGGCATATTTACTCTTGATAATTTGGGTCTCAGCATAATAATAATAATAATAATAATAATAATAATACGCTTAAATATTAGACCAGGTTGGCTTTTTCAAGCCAACCTAATAACTTCATAAAATCTTAATGGATCAAGTCCAGCCCTATACAGTTTCCCACGACATACGTCACATTAGAGAAGAAAGTGTCTTGAGAATGACGTTTCATGTTGTCTTTAAAATTTGCTATAAATACTTGCACAACATTTTCCTCACTGTGGCACTTAAAAAAACAAACAAAAAACAACAACATACTGAACAAATCAATTGTAAGAGAGCAACATATTTTGGTTCATATTAGACATTTAGTCCTTAAGTTAAAGGGCAGTAAGTATTTACTTGAAGGCAAAGGAAAATGTTTGGCTAGACATATTAGGAATTGATCAAGACTGGTTGTAAAGGGCACAGACACAGTTTGTGCTTAGCATGTCCAACCGTGCACTTTTAATTTAGCTGAGTTTGGTTTTAAAGAGACAGATGCCAGGTGCCCTTTAAGTCCAATGTGTTTGCCATTTCCTTTACAATGATACAAGCAAATTTAATAACGGCCTCCAGGGCTTTCTGCAGCCACAGTTGTGTGGGATGCAGTTAGCCTGACTTTGATGCAGATTAATGAAATGTCACTTAATTGAAGGGGATTTGCTTGTTGAAAGAGGGTCCAATTTCAGACCTTGTGTCACATTTAGCCCGGGAGGTGATTGATAGAGTCGAATGTTGACCAGGCCGGACCGGCCACAATCACACACAATTTTCCTCTTCTTCTTTTTCTTGCTCCCTCTTGCTTACATGTAGCTACCTTCTTCACAGCAGATGAGACATGCTCACAGTTTATTGGCAGGATGGGACTTTCTTCTGAGGAAAAATTAGAAGTAGGGAAGGAAAGAGCTCTTATGAGTTGTGTTTTTTTTTCTTTTTTTTTCCTCAGAGGGATCTTCTGAGCAGATGTACTTTAAACCTAAAGGCTTAAAAACTAGCAAAAGGGTTTGAAGCTGCTCTACAAAAGACGGGCCCTGAAGGAAAGAGCTCTACATCTATCTGAACATGTTAACATGAACAGCAATACTCCAAGTCTGTATGGTATTCTGGTTTGTAAAATAAAATAAATCTTTACACCAGATATAAAACTGTTTTAAATAAGCAGAGTGATTTCATTATTTGTATGTAAAGTGTACACTGTAACTCAAAAAATCCATGAATGCTGTGCATAGAAAGAGTGCAAGTGACTCCAATTTTAGTAGTCCCATCGTTGTTCATTTAAAGATAAATTTGCCATAAAACATTTTTTTGTAAGATGACTTTTCCCCATTTACTGATAAATGAGAATCCCGCGATGAAATTTTGTTTGAATATTGTATCCTTGTAAAGTTTCAGACATTTTCAGTTCCAACCAGTCATCAGAGGATTTATAAAGATTTATATGTCTCTAAAGTTGTTCATACATAAAAGCATTTATGTTTTAGATGTGGTCAATTCATTGATATTGTATGTTTCAATTTCAAGTTTCTACATTCATCTACTAATCTGAATATTCAGACATACATTTCTGAATTATAGTCTTGGTAGAAAACATCTGCTCTTATCTCTGAGCATATTTACCAGCTTAGTCTGAAGATCGGCCTATACTGTATATGCATGTAAATGGGCGGTCACTGCATCCTCAGCATTTATTCTCACCTCTAACAGCACTCAAATGTCTGAAATGCCATCTGCGGCAGTACAAATGTGTCACTGTAAAGGCCATGGCAGTGAGTTCAACACCAACCCTGGCCACCTCTTTTTAGGGCAAAAGTAAAAACTGGGGCATGCAGTAATTATGATGAATAAAGAGAGAGCAAAATAAAATCAATGCATCAGATGAAAACAGGAAAGGAAACTGAAGAGAGTCATTTTTCCATAACGAGCGTCACCAAATCCTCCCTGTCTACCATAGTTGATCAAACAGATAGCCTCGCCCCAAACTCACACCATTGGTTGAGCCAATGCTGCAGTTCATGCTGGTCTGAATGCTCAAACAAACAATGCTTTAATAATGCCACAGAGGCATAGTGTTTACACTTTTAAGGTTAATCAAGCTACAAATGGCTTACTTACCGGAGAAAGTATTTTAACATCGAAAAATGACTAAAACAAATGTAAACTCTCCTGAATCCTTTCACAAATCATAAAATCTCACAATTCTTTTAATGTGCTGATAAAAAAAAAAAAAATCAATATATGTGAGAGATGGAATATGAGCATTTTCTTCCTTTCCTACTTGTCTTTTTACCACAAAGATTTCTCTTAAATGAGCTTCTAATAAGAATAAGAGTCGATGGAATGGTAATGTCTTTGGTCTGCCCGCACAGTGGAATAATTGCACGGTTGGGATTTTGTTTTAAGAGTTGTTCATCTCCCACAGGGAAAATGCTATTAGCTCATCGCACTTTTTCTCAAAAGGCTCAGCTGCTTACTCACATTTCCATGAATATGCATTAAGGATAATAAAATTCCATATGGAACAACACACAGTAGGCTGCCATTTTGTGAAAGCATACATATGCATATTAAAAGCAGTTTATGACGACAAAATGCAGTGAGTTGGTGTTCAGCCAGCGCAAAAGTCGCAGTTCATTCACTGAGATTTGTACATTTCTAATGTTGCTTATACATAAAAAGAGCTTACGTTTTAGAAGCTGTCTGTACGATGATATTGTATGTTGTACATTTCATTCGTTCATATTCAGTATGTTTACATGCACTTTAAAAGATCGATTTGAGTCGGACTTAAACAATAATTTGTCTTTTTGAAATGCTGTGTAAATGCTTTATTGCAAAGTCAGACTAGCAGACCAAGATAATTTGATTGTTGCTTGGCTTCGTCCAGCATGTATCCACATTATTCGGACCACAACTGGCCTCTGCGTTTTGCACAGTGGCGATTTCTCAGGGCCAGCAAAGCCTTCTCTGCTGGCGTAACATGCCTAATAAATAAATATTTTTTCATCCTTTCATTCTCATTGACCTTCATGTTCTGCATGATCGTGCGAGGACTGATTTTCACTTCAAGCAAATTGGTACAGTAAGTGCTTTTTGCATTGTTATAGCAACATCAGGAATTTTCTAAGTGTAAATTAGGCTGCTTAAGCATTCAGTGTCGGATCAAGTTTTGAATAGTAACCATGTACCCTGATGAAACAAAATTTATTACAAGCAAAATTTAAATCGCAAATATTATTAGAGAGCTTTTTCTTGGTATTAGACCTCCTTGGTTCTAGCTTTCGTGCGTGGATGTGTTTTTAAAATGTCAATTGGTATTATTAGTTGGCTGCGACGTAATGTATGATAGGCATACAGTGTCTTATTCATTGTGAATCTGTGTTTTCTTAATGGCATGAATCGCACTGAAGGCCTAGACTTAAAATGCACTGTGCAAAAAGAGGTGACGTGCAACTTGTATTTTAAGGCATGGACTAGGCTTTGGCATGCAAAATTATTTTGGAAATTGCCTATGGACATGCTCAAGGGCTTCTGGTTTTAATAAATAACAAATTACAAATACCAGCTTTACTACATGAAAACCTGCTATAGCTCAATTATAACTGAGTGTTACATATCTAAACGTACTGAGTGACATTTTGCAACTCATCTTTTGTTAGTGTTACACAACTTTCCTCTAAAGTCAATGTGGTAAAAGTCACGTATCCTACAAAATGAGAAACTTCATCACATTCTAATTCTCCTGGTTACCTGAAATGGCAGGCATGGAAGGAGGGCATAGATTCAGAGATTACAGCGTTGCCATGACGATTGGCAGACCGGGCGGAATGGGGCGGAAGGGGTCCATGTTTGAAGTGGTAAGTCCTTTCATAATGCTTTGATCAGGAAGTTGTTTGTTGTGGGGGCAAACCTGAAGAACAAACAGGACTTCTGAGAGATTAGCTATCTGTCCAGTAACGTTCCATCTCTAAGGGAACAGAAAAAAAGCCCTCAACAGATAATCACTGACTTCTTTATGCAGATTACAGAGGGAAAAAAAAGAGAGAGCTCAGTTTGGCCCAATAGATGGGGAAGATAAAGAGAGAGTCATTGCTAAGGGAGCAGATGCCCTTTGACTCTTTCTGTCTTCATATGCCAGCTTTATTGCACAAAGACACTGCCAAATGAAATTCATTGTAGAGTAAATACTGTTATTACACTGAATACAGCATGTTGGTTCAGTTTAGTGTACATTTTTACAGCCACTGAAAACCTTCATGTGTCTCAGCCAATATATGGATGCACTGGCTTTGGGGGTGGGGGGGTACCTATCATGGCGTTATGAGCCAGTGATATTCTGGTTAGATTAATCTAAAGTAATTTTTGGCACAGAAGCTATATCTAAGCAGCATACATTAGAGATACACCAATGTTTTGATCAAACATTGGACATTGGCTGTATGTTTAAAAAAAACAAAACAAAAAAACAGTGGTTCTCTCATGGTTAAAAATTCTCATGGATAGTGGGGGGTGGAGGTAGGCTGACAGACTGTGAGGGTGTGTGATTGAGTGTGTGCTAGTGATTGTCAGTAGGTGTGCAAGTTATTGTGCACATACTCAGCGGTGTGTGTTTGAATGCAGATACTTTGGGAGTGTATGTGTCTCTATACACACAGTGTAGCCACACTAAAGCCATTAGATCTAAGCTAGAGAGTCAGAAGTTCTTTAGTGGTGTAGGTGTGACCCAAAGCCCCCAGCCTCCTCCATCACAAAGTCCCGCAATGAGCAGAGGACAGCAGAAATCACACAAGGATGGGACAGTGCGCAGCGGGGACACCAGGCTGGGGCTAGGTGTGGGCAGGACACTGATTCAGACAAATGCCCCTATCTCTCCCCAGGTTGCCCACCCATGTCCCAAATCCACCCTGATATCTCATTCCATCCACAGCGCCAAATCACATCATTCTATAGCTAAAAATACCCAAACAAAGTCTAGCTAAAACAAAAATGGAACATTCTCCCCTCTGACATTTCATAAGAGAACACTGTGTACAACTTCTTAAGTGAACATTCTCAGTTTGTAATTACAGATTTCACTTGATCCGTCATAAAGAAATAGTTCACCCGAAAATGACGATTCTGCCATCAAATAGTCACTAATGTTGTTCCATATGACTTTCTGTATTCTGTGGAACACAAAATGAGATGTAAGGTAGAATTGTAGCGACAGTCACCAATCACTTTCATTGCATCTTTTTTCCATGCAATGAAATTTAATGGTGACCGAGGCCAACATTCTGCCTAACATCTCATTTTGTGTTCCAACGAAGGAAAAAAAAAGTAATAAGGAACATGAGAGTGACTAAATGATGACAGAATTTTAAGCTTTAGGGAAAGCTTTGTTGACTAGTACAGTTAGACAGAGCAAAATGCATAGGCTGCTGGATTATAGCCAGTCAGCATGGCTCTCTGCTGGCCCTTTCAGTCTTATCCCGTCATAGAGAACTTAATTGAGGTCCTTTCCTAAAATAAAGCACGGGTGACTCCCTTTTCTTCTCAATAAAAAGTGCTTTATGAGTTCTGTGACTCCCCCTTCTCCTGTTTGAGTTTCCAGGAAACGAGGGTCTGCAGAGAATGTGGGAAACGTAGGCTTTTCGTTGCATGGCAGGAGCATCAGATAGGCTAATATATTATTAAAACCCCCAATGTCTCCGTGTTTAATATAATCACCTGCGAGGTAGACACGCTCTACTTACAACTCTGTTGCCTGCCGTCTCATTTAATCCATAGCCTCTCTGCTCTCTGTGGCTCTGTCGAATTTGCAGAGCTATCTGTTCATGAACGTTCCGAGGAGACCAAGTCTCAGAAGCAAAGGGTGGATGGGAGGTGGTCAAGCAGGTATTTTCACAGTAGGGGGATGTAGACAGGATTACATCCAAGTGGTTTACAGTACAATCAGTGGAAAATTTGTAATTATCTTAGGCCCTCAGGCTGAACAAATAATGTTAGGAGATTCGAGTTGTTGAATTGAATCACTAAGTACTCTAGAGCTTTACATGAGCGTCTAAAATCGTGTTCTGTCCTGGAGAAGAGTAGAGGGACTTCTAAATTTGCGCTAAGCTTGACAAAATTGATGGTGGTAAATGTATGCAACCTGTGGCGGACGAACCAAAAGAAGTGATGCTACTAACTGAAAGCTGAAGTGTCCAGCTCGACACAACAACATTAACTCAACCAATGGCGTGAGTTGGCGGAGGGACTGTCTGTTTGTTTGCTCACAGTAGATGGGGGGCATATTTGGAAAGCTGTTTGAAAACTATGTTTATGTTTGCAATTCCTTTCAGTGGCACAGAAATTCCACAATTCAGATTTAATTGCATTCCTCTGTAGTGTTACACTAGCTTAGTAGAGGTATACCACGTCAAATGCTATGTTGCTATTTTTGTAAACATTTTTGGCGCCCACAGTCTCATAGCCTAGGGAACTGTGATAGTAATTAAACATGCTCTCAAAACAGTCCTCCCTCTCTCATATAAATTATTGGGAAGTACATTTAAGTGAATTGGTTTGTGTGGATGGTTCATGCAAATTAATCAGTTAAAAAAATGAAATGATTCACTGACTTCGAGTTTCTGTGCAGAAGTCCCTGTGCAGCATTTTCTTTTTTTTTTTTTTTAGCGAAGCATAGTTAAACACTTCTGTTCATCGCTATGTTTTTGACTTGGTCATATTTTAATGTTTTTTATTTTTTATTTAGTGTAAATGTATCTGTTCAAGTTTAAAGTTGTCACCCTAATCAAGATTCATTTATAAAAAAATAATAAATTTTTTAAAAAACAATGTTTTGAGCCAAAGAAATACTACCTGTGATTGAATTACAGCTAAATGAATGAAATAAAAATAACTTGATTTATATAATTTTTTAAGATATTTTAAAAGATATTGCCCCTTTAAATAGCTTCAATGTAGTTAGCTACTTTTTCTAAGTAGCTTGCAGTAGGGATGGGCGATACTACTTATATTCATTTCGATCTGATACCAAGTACCAGTATCAATACCGGTACCTCTATTAAATGTGTTTTTGTTTTTTGTAAATTAAAAGTTCATAAAAATGTAAATTGGGTAATTTTAAAATATTATATTTAAAGCCATTTTTATATCTATAAATAAAATATTTTTGATTCATTTTATGAGCCTAACCAGAAAATTATTAGACTTCTGTTTTAATGTATCTTTCATTTTCAAAAATTACAGAACATTATCAATATGTTAACAACATTTAATTTAAATAATAACATTATTACAAACATCACGCACACCCATTATAATAAATGTCACGTTTATATTCACAGTTATTTAGTGTGAATTAACTCCAGATGCTGTTTCTCAGTTTTTCTGTCATTACCTCAGCAAAGGTAGAGGTGCTCCCTCTTGTTTGAACTGTGACTAAACAGCGGGAACACTGCCTGTGACTGCTTGCGTCTTTCAGATGTTCTGCCCATTAAGATGAGCGGAAGGAGAACTAATTCCTATCATACGCAACTACAGTATTTGCAAATATAATTTTACTTCGAAGCTTATGGTACACATTCATTTTAATGATAAATAAAGAATAAAATCACTAGTTCAAAGAAAAAAACCTTTAGAATCTATATATTTATGTGAGGATCGATCCACTCAATTCAACATCAGTACTGTAAATATAAATTATATTTGATCGAATTGCCCTTCCCTAGTTTGTAGTGTAAAGTGTCTATTTATTTTATTTTTATTTTTTTCAGAAGAGCAGCTTGATTGTAGTTAAACTACTTTAACTTATAGCTTAGGAAGCTTCAGTTATAAAAGTGCTTCCAACACTGGTACTCTGAGTCAGGAGAAGCGCATGGGTAACGTTAAGAACCGGCATAAAACACTAATGAAATATTAATTATTAGCCTTGTGTCAGTGAGATGAGCCCAGACGTGTTCCCACAGGAAGACCTGTCAGTGGAGTAAAGAGGAAGGAGAGAAAGAGAGAGAGAGAGAGGGAGACAGACAGGATGAGGAGGCCCTGACCTTTACTGTCAGTTGAGAGAGGGTTCAGTTGAGAGGGACAGTGACAGTGAAGGAGGACGAGATCAAGAAAGAACAGAAGCCCCAGAGTCCCTTGACTCCTTGTCTTATGCCAGTCATCTGCTGGGACACATCATTCTGACCTGCTCTGATCCATGACTGCTCTGCTTAACAGCCTTCCACCAACCAGCAGCCAGAACGCCCTCTGTCTTCCAAACATAACACAGCTGAAGTCTGCAGAGCACAGGAACTGGCACAGGAGATGAAGTGCACTATATAAAGGTCACAATTTAAATTCTCAGTACTTTGTTGTGTGGATGGTAAACTACACTAATAAAAAAGCACCATATAGTATCATTGTATGACATTGTGGTATATGGTAATCATACAGTAGCATGGTATATCTCGAAACTCCATGGTAACACCATCTGTACCAAAACGCTACCACAGTACTTTTTGTAAGGGTTGTATATGCTAAAACTTAAATAGTAGCATATATTCCAGTCAAAAAAAGGATGTTCTGGCTCTAAAATCTGTCTAGATGACAGGTTCGAAACCATTGTAAACTAGGAGATATATGCAGATTTGTGACCGCACATGAGTTGAGCTCTGTATTAAAAATCCAAGTTGCTATAAACAATTCAAACAGACAAAAGTGATCCCCTCACTAGCAACTTGATTTTTTTCAGTTGATTTTATTTTTCTGATTTATTGTTCTTTGCTTTTCTTTTCATTTTTTTTCTTAGTACCTATTTTTGATTGTTACTTTTGACTTTAAAATAAATAATACTTTTTGTTTAAATCTTATCCTCATGTGGCCTCCCCTTCATGTTACTCTGTCTTGAGCCAGGTGGTTTGTAGCACTTCTGTATAACACAGATGAAGATTTTTAGAAGAATATCTCAGCTCTGTAGGTCCTTTCAATGTAAGTGAATCATGACCAGACCTTTTGAAGCTCAAAATCACATTAAGGCAGCATAAAAGTAACTTTCACATTCAGAATGGGAAAGATTGTGAAAATGGAGATTTAGAGCAAAAAAAAAAACTTAAATATTGACCTGTTTCTCACCAACATCATAATATTGCTTCTAAACATGTAGATTTAACCACAGGAGTCTTATGGACTACTTCTATACTGCCTTTATATGATTAAAAGTCTGGCCCCCATTCACATGCAAGGACCAACAGAGCTGAGATATTCTTCTAAAAATCTTCATCTGTGTTATACAGAAGTGCTACAAACTACAAAAAAACAAAAAAAACAAGCTACAAAAAATCTTTGTTTGTGTTCTGCAGAAGAAGTCAAACATCTGTGATGGCATGAAGGTGAGTAAACGATGAGAGAATTTCTATTTTTGGGTGAACTATCCCTTTAGTGGTGAAAAGTCCAGCTCTAATCCTTTTAAGAAACCAGTGTCACATTTTTACAAGAACGTCAATCCCTTTCATTCTTATGCTGTTTTATAACTTATTTATAAAGTTAGATTCCGCCCTCACCCCTGACCTGCAGATATGTTTTCATATTGTACTATTTGGCTCCAAAAATGGGAAAGCATAGTTTACTTCACTTTTTACTCACATTTTTATCTCTTGGCCTTTGGTTTTACTGCCAAAGTCCAACATGCACAGAACAGCACTTGCATGCAAGTTGGTAGTTGAAGGCAATTTCTTTGGAGATAAGTAGTGATGTTTTGTTCATGAACAAATCTTTTAAGTGAACAAATTATTCTCGTTCACCTCCATACACATACAGATTTCTCATTCACTAACGTCTCTCCCTTTCGAGGCCAATGATCTCTACGACACTGCTTTGGTGGCTTTTCATACCTGTAAGGACTCATTTTAGCATGAACCAATAGCATTCGAGTACTGACTGTGAAGGAGCACATCATTGGTTTAACCCACATCACGAATAGACTTTTCACTGAAGTCGATCATTTGAGTGAATGAATGAATCATGAATGAGGATCTGCAGACTGGCTGAACGAGAGGATCTGTGGCATGTCATTTGTTCAGTTCACTGATCTCATTAAACAAGAAAAGGGGCTAGATGAATTATGAATAAAAGTGAGTGATGACCACACATTACAATGTCATACGTATGTTAATGAAACTCATAATTATTTTTTAGGCTAGCATTTTTGTATTTTTGGTATAACCTGATAAAAAGTTGTGCTCAGCAGTTCACAATATGATAGATATGATTCATTTTCATTTGTGGGAAAATGCTTATGATGCTCTAACACTCTGCAGTACTTAAATCTCTTAGTAGAATTGTAGACTCAAATTTTAACAAAAGATAATTAGACTCTGTCCTTTTGGTTGGTCAATGCAAATGCTTGTTCAAAACGTAAAAAGATGTTCATTTGGCACCATCTACTGGCGCAAAGGCGTAATTTGCAGAAATTTTCAATGAACGAATCACTGAGCAAATCTGAATGAATCTTTTTGGTGAACAGACTCAAATTACTCAAGTAACCAGAAAGAATTAAGATCCCCACCACTAGAGACAAGCAGAAATTAGCAATTCAGTATATTATAATAGGCAAATCACAAGTCATCAATAATAGTTCTTTTCTGAAAATAGCACCATAGCGGAGTCGACTCAGCATGAATTATGCGCACGTAGTTCCTTGGGCAAAAAGTTCACACACTATGAAACCAAACATACCAAAATCAAATTAACCAAAATCAATATCAAACTGACTTAGGTTCACATAAAAAGCACATGTTGACATCCACCGAGCAGAGAGCACACCAACACTGATGATCCTGGGCTTCAGCTCTGCATGTCAGCATCCAAGAGATCACAGAACCACAAGAGAACATACAGGAGTCAGAGCACTTCACATGGCCCAAAACTGGAGGAAGTCCCGCCTTGAAGGTAAAAAAGCCAATCAACTTTTAGATACAGATATCACCTGTCAATCAACTTGAGAACACGCATGCGCATTAGCTATACAAGCCA
The DNA here is from genome assembly GCF_019703515.2 of Myxocyprinus asiaticus. Classification (NCBI taxonomy): domain Eukaryota; kingdom Metazoa; phylum Chordata; class Actinopteri; order Cypriniformes; family Catostomidae; genus Myxocyprinus; species Myxocyprinus asiaticus. Next base: position 33,912,219 of record NC_059376.1, on the reverse strand, counting down.
GGAAAATGTGTTTTTTTAGCGTAATCTGAGGTAAAGTAGCACAATTTATGATACCAGCATTGTCAAATTTTACTGCTGATTTGAAATATGTTATTTGATCGTAATTTTAACCAACTGTTTTTGAGATTTCGGTGTTCCCCCATACAATTTGATAGGAGCTGAACTGTCATGACTGGAAATAGTCTCCCGGGAGCATTCCAAAGATGGCTGACAGTGCACTGACTTGCTAGAAAGACTCTGGTCTGACTCATTCACCATTCATTACATAGTGATTGCGAGCTTAAATTAGTGAATTCAGACAGCTGTAGGCAATACTGGACATTGTGAATGAATTTAGTCATGGTGCATCTTGTATTTTATATATATATATATATATATATATATATATATATATATATATATATATATATATATATATATATATATATAAAACTTAAACCTGATATTCAATTTGACAGTTAACACTGAAACACATTTTCAAAATTTTTATTTTAATCAGGTTTCAAACCACACATATGTGGCTTGGATCTGGTTTGTAAAAATCTGATTTTTTTTTTGCTGTACAGACTACAAACAACTAGATTTACAACTAGATAACATATTTAAGTTGGATACGCCATAAACATTTAGGGTGCAAAATCTAAATAAAGCCTAGTTGTCTTCCTCTTTCTTCATCAGACTCTCCCAGTTTCTCTGGGAGGCCAATCAAGGCCACTTCTCTCGGCTGTAGTCCTCTTTACTGACACTTTTGTGGCTAAAGCCAGATCCCTTTCTGCCTGCTAGGCTATAAACACCTCTCTCACCCTGCTCTTGAAGCACACACATACACTCGCACTCAAATACATACACGGTCCACCACTCAAAAAGCCTCAAGTGATTCAAAACAAAACCCTTAGAGCGCAGTTATTAAGCACTGACTTGAGTGAGTGTAACTCCCTGCTACCTTTAATCCCTCCACAGGGGTGATATCCAAAAGAGTTCACATTCATGTCCAACAACACTGGCAAAGCCTACCCAGAGACCAAGCTTTTAAAACATCAGTTGTGTCTTGGTAACCATTCTATCACGAGAGCTGACATAAAAAGGCTTATACAAGAAAAAAAAATTGGATCCGGAGATCTGAGATTTGAAATAACTCAGTGGGTGTGTCTCGTTCCACTTCCTTGTTCCTTTTGACATCAGTCAATCTATGGCCCTATCCCAAATGGTGCACTTTATGTGTACTTGCATACCTGCAGTCAGACTTGCTATTGCCGTTGCTTGCGCTTGTCTGTGAAGTCCACAAGATTGTAGGGTATCCCATTGCTCATTTTATAATGCTCAAATGTGTTTACAAAAACCCCCTTTGTGGTCGCTATGCACTTTTGAAGTGCCCTTTTGCATAGCCTGCAATGATGCGGATACAACAAAGGACTGCAAGCTGACAGTCTTTGCAGTAGAATAGCAAGGGCTTAGGGTAGCATTTGGGACAGGGCTTCTATTGTGAATACAAATTCAGGCACTGGCAGAGCCCTTATCCACTTAACAATGAAACACTGATGTTTCAATTACCTGCAACATGATTACAGGATCACACATTACAACATAGCTGGTATTTATTTACATTGATGCATTTGGCGGACACATCTTTGATCCAAAATGATGTATTGTGCCTTCAAGCTACACATTTTCGTTATAGCTATTAAAAAGTACAGTGCCAGACAGTTTCAGTGCACTGAAATGATTTTGACAGTGGGGCGAGGGCAGAATATACCATTTTGCTCACAGATATATAGCTAAGTGCCTCAAACAAGTGCCACTAATCTGGAGACTTCTGGCAAATTTGCCCTTAAAAGAGCTGCTCATTTTTCAACCTGGTACCTTGTAATCACTTCTTTGTTTCCAGGCTGACTTGATAAAAAAAAAAAAAAAAAAAAAAAGCTGTGCGCCCTTACTCCTGAAAGCTGTGTAAACTAATTAGACCAGTGCCGTCTGAGACTGAGACTACTTACTTCTAAACTGGGCAGCAAATTTTGACAGACCCTATATTAGGTTTGGTTTCAACACAAGCAGTCACTTGGCATCTGTACGCATCTCTCACACAAAAAGCCCTCTTCACCTCATGGTGAAGGCTAGTCTCAAAGCAAGCCAAAGCTCTGGCAATTGAGGGTTCTTTGGTCCAATATGAATCGTTTGTATTTCTCTTCTCAGCCACAAAATCCATCTCTTCGGTGCTCACAGAAAGCTGCAGATCTCCGGAAATGAAAGTTCACATCTTCATACCGAGTCTGGGTTGACAATTTTTTTTGTGGCTTTTGTACACTTGAACTTTCAGAGAACACAGACGAACCCTTAGAATATTAATCATCAGGACTCTGAAAATTTAAAACCACACACACGTGTTCATTGTGGTGGTGATGATGGTGGTGTTGTGTATGGAATAATTCATCATGTCTAATTAATTATTGAGAGTTACGGGGGAAGATGTCATCTCGATACAGAAATTTGTAGTGCAGTTAAAAAGCGAAGATGGGCAGAGACAAACTCCTGCATTCTTCCTCACATCACTGCAGTGTGTTTGAAGATCTTTGCCCACTCCACTACATTTGCAATGGCTCTTTAAATCACACACGATTACCATTTAAATAAAACAGCATGCTAAATGGCTGCTGCCCAATTCTTATGGAGTGTTTCACTGTTATATGGTAACTAAAATAGATTTATTTTTAATAAGAGGACACACAAATGGCCAAGCAATGTGTCCCAAGGTAGAATGCGTATTTACATCAGCCAATTTATTTAAATTATGGTCGCAAACAAGAGAGATGAATACAGTCGTATGCCTCACTTATAAGAGGGTTTTGTTCATATTAGAGGCATGAAATTTTACAATAAAGCAGCAACCACAGAATGTCAAACCACCATGGAATTAAAAACATAATAAAAACCAATGCCATGGACCAAAGACAAAATGCTGAGAGCTGTTATGGAAATAACAATCTGATCGTTTTCATTTAGAGAATTTGCTTTGTTTACCCTGCTGTAATCCTTCATCTGCAAGAGGCAAGCTGTCAGTCATAATTTTGGCAAAATCAAAGTCTATGAATATTTCATTGCCATTGATTTCTCAAAGCCAATGAAATATTGAACAAATTGTCTTTGGTTCTGTTTCTTAGCCTTGGCAAAAAGGAGCTGTCTGTCAATATTTATGTGTGTGATCTTCTATCTTCATATATTGTTGACTAAAGTGTGTTGATTAATATATTACACGGTTCAGGATTTTTCTCAGCTTGTAAACATGCTGATTGTTATCAGTTGCAAGTTCATTAAATGAATACACTGAAAAAAAATTATGTTTTAGATTTACTTAAAATATACTGTATATGTAGCATTTTTGCATCACACTTTTTAGGTAAATTCAACTTATGGTCATTTTATGTCCGCACAACTTGAAAAACTTTGTTAGATATACACAAACGTATCAGTTCATTCAATTTTATGTACTTAAAATGCACGTCACACAAATAAGATTAAACATCTAATAGCAAGTTTTTTCAAATTCACATTTATATCACTGTTTCTGAAGAAAACAATAACCAAGTTCAGGAATTAAACTTGATTACCAAAGATGTGTACATAAAGTTGCATATTCACATACACAATTTAAAATTACACGGATTGAAGAGGATCCAATTTGATGACTTATGGAACACTAATCACCCTTATGGTGACTTTACACAAAACCTTTATTTACAGTAACACAATAATAGTAAAAACAGCCCAAATATCTAAGAATTCTTAATAACAACTAATTAATTGTCCACATAAGTTCCTTTTGGCAAAAAACCAAAACCATGCTTAAATTATTCTAGCGCAAGGGCTTAAGGGTATTCTACACAACCTCAGTTCTGTACTTGATTGTTTGAGTTAGTAGTACTTCAAATCTTAATTTTATGAATTTGTAAAATAAATAAGTTCAAGGAACTCATGATTATTCGTTTACTTTTTGCGACTTTCTAAGTTCACCTTAAAATTTATATTTTGTGTTGTATATATTAAAGAAAATTAAGCTAAAAATGTTATATGTACATTTCTCAGTAGAAGTTATTTATTTTTTTACGTTATAAAAAAATTAGTTTCAGTGTAGAGTTAGAAAGGTGCTACAGATGTTTTGCCATCACCAAATGTTGTTCTAGAGCACATCCCTTCTGAAAATAAACAGTTTAAACCAGTCTAAACTGGTTTCCTGGTCTTTAGTTGGTTTATGCTGGTCTCCCAGCTTTGTCAAGCTGGTTTCAGCTGGTTTATATTTAATATTTTATTACAGCTGACAAGTGGGTTTTTTTTTTTATTTTATTTTTTTCCAGAAGGGTCCGTCTAGCTTTCAAACTGTAAAGTGCTTCTTGCCAGACCCTCATGAACTAAAACATCAAAATGACTACTGATGTCATCATATGAAAAAAAAAAACAATTTAAACACTTTTATAGGAGACTGTCTGGCTAGTATAAGAGAAAGAAAGACAGAGAGAAAGGAAAGAAATGGCGACATGAATACTAAGCAGCCGTGATGATGATTAGAAGTGTTGCTAAGAGCGGCTCTGTGACAGTGACATTGGCCGTCAATGTCAGACATCTCTGCCGTGCCGGGGCAAAGAGCTCCATTTTGAGACATAATTAGCTTAAACATTCCCAGTATGAAAAATTAATGATAGCTTTGGATTATTTAATTGCGGGAGCATTCTGCGTTAATCGAAGTCATTTAGAGAGCCTTCTGCTTGACACGCGGAGGAGAGGAAAATAAATCAGATGACTGGATTTCTCAGCCAGTTAACCCATTTCTTCTGCAGTGAGCTGTTTATTTTAATGGGGCCTGATCTGACAGAGTTCTGGTCCACACAGATCAATCAAATCCTGTCAGTGTGATACTGAAACATAAGTGGAAGAAACAGTAGAATGGGCCATCAGAACATTAACATTAAAACACAGCAGATATTGAAATAAGATCTTCAGTAACTACATTTTTACATTTTGTGGATAAAATGTAAAAGTGTGGTGCTTGCCCATGCATAACTCACTGCCACAATGCTAGGGTGCAATTCTGGGTGGTTGCCAAGGTTGCTAAGATGTTCTGAGTGGTTATTAGCACTTTGCTATGAGGTTGATAAGGTGTTCAAGGGATTGCTAGGTAGTTTCTTACTAGCCCAAGTCATAATAACCCACCCCCAAGATATGCTGGTCCCTAGATATGGCTCAGGCCCCACTTTAATATACATCTATAATATTTTTTTCACCTGTTAAATCATGCGCTAGGTGAAATTAATCATTTTCTAAGCCTGATCACTTAGAAAAGTAATATCATACCTCCCTCAACAAGCCGCACATTTTGATGTGTCATTCATGTTAGTAGCTTTAACAATGTATGACAAGCTACCACTGCAGGCTAAGTTACTCAAAAAGAAATCCACAACAAATTACTAACAACTTATCTAAAATTGTAATCAAATTACTTTACTGGCTCCTTCATGGAAAAGTAATTGCATTACAAATTACTTTATTTTTAAGTTACTTTATAAAACAATTTTCACAGAAAAGTTTTGATTTTCCGATCAACAAATTTAAAATAATGTCATATTTTCTCCTTATTCATTGTTGCTGTCACAGAAACACAAACAAATGCACATCTGGGGCCGGTTGCACCAGCTATACGTACGTTACAACTTAGCCTAGTTGTGGCATAAATGGGCACTAAGTCACAGTTTATGCACTGCTAAATATTTGAGCATTGCACCATTAAATTTAGGTAGAACGTAACCCTACGTATAAACTAAATATTTACGGAAGTTTCCGACCAGGATTAACGGTTGGAATAAAAAAGCAGACTCACTTAATGACATCAATGAGCTCATGTTTTGGTTGACAGGCTTCAGTCCTTTCGACATATATGATGATGCTGGCATTTACACTCGTTTACATTTACGGGAGAAAACATTATGTAAAAAACGTACTTCTTCAGCATGAAACCGATCTAACGGTGCACTTTTTTGTGTGTGCCACCCGGTGTCAATTTTCAACATATACGAAATAGAAATATTCATTTTAGATACAGTTATTGAATATTGTAATTTACATAAGCTAAATAGCCTAGCCTATATCATTAAGGAAATCTTTATTACATATCGTATTGTAATGGGGATATAATTTAATACAGCTGACAATTACGTGAGCAAACCAGGTTTAAGCATCAACTGTAACAAGATCAAATTGAAGTTCACGGCTTTTTAACACTTCTGTGTACAAATTTGAAGGATGCTTATTGTATAAATACAGGTAAACGTCATATTATGCGACTACGCATTACTTTATGGAGAGCTTATGACCTACTAGTTAAGTCTTGCATTAAGAACAGGTGGTGCAACCAAATTAAGCACTGACTTAGTTACAAACTATCTAGTAGTTACCTAGCCCTTAGTGTGAACTTTACGTCTCAACTTAAGTGAGACCTTACGCACAGCTGGTGCAACCCTACCCTGAACATTAATTAATGTTTTAAAAGTATTCTACATATATAAAATTATTTAAAAAATGTGTAACCCAAGTTACACTACTTTTTTGACAAAAGTAATTTTTAATTACAGTAACTAATTACTTTGTTACTTTCTTAATCAAATTACATCCAACACCAGGGGCGGTTCTAGTCTCAGTGGATATTTGGGGCGAAGCCCGGACCTCTGTGAATACGTATGGGGCCATCCTTTGATGAAATATTGGAGTATAATACAGTTTATAATAAAAGTTTAAAGGTTACATATGTGGGGTGTCATTTATATAGAAAATCTTTAAATATTACTGAAACTAAAACTCAAATGTAACTAACTTTTATCTCAGCTTCAGATATGCTCAAATGTCAGAAGTTGCATTCTTTTAACACAGTGTACTTGAAAACGTGGTTAAAAAACAAACAAACAAACAAAAAAAAACAAAAAAAAATTATACGCTTTCTATGGTTCGACACATTGACAGCTTAATAGCCTATTATTGATTTATGGGTGTTTTAAGTCAGTTTACAAGATAACAGGCTGTAAATAGTCTAAAATATGTGATTATAAGAAAAAAATAGTTTATGGGTTCATGGCATTGTTTCTAAATAAAATGTTTTGAAAATGTTCTGGCTCTTGACTTAAAGACTGGATGGATGGACCAACTCAGCACCATTTCTAGAACACAGAGAGCTCTTCTGACATGCAAGCACGTACAAATGAGTGCTGGAAAGCAGTCACCAATAAGACGGATAATAATAAGTGCATGGGTACTTAACTGAGTCTGTGGTATTATTGATACTACAGACCGTTATCATAAAAATGTATATACAGTATGTATTACTAAATATAAAACAATACTTTTATTTAGTATCAATTTTATTCCAAAGCACTGGCACCTCTGACCACTACAAGATAATAAAAACATTTGGAAGTTTACTGAAAACATTCAGGTCTTAAACCCTTGTAGCACATGCCCAACACTGCAAGTAACAAAACAAAAATGAATTAAGATAAGATTAAAAATGAGACTTTCTACTGTAAAAGATGGGCATGCTTAACTTTACAACTTAAGAACTTTAAAAACTAAATGCAAAATTCATTAAACCAATCTCATAGCCAAAAGGTCCATTTCTCAACAATGAAAAATCACAAGAATATATCATTGTCCTCTTAAAACAAAGATCAGTCCATGATTTGTCCTTGTCTTTTCCTTTCCTTCCCCCTTTGAAATATTGTTCAATGTTTTCCAGGTTGATGGCTGCACCTAATCAATGTCCATGCATAAATATATCACAGCCATAAAAAAACAATTTACCTACAGAGCCAGATTGCACCCATTGATTAGTTTCTACTCTATGGAGAACTACAGAGTTCATGGTTAATAGCATTTACAGGGGAATGTATGACCTTACTCTAAAAATAACAGCCGCAAAAACACAACCAAAGAAATGGCAAATAAACTGAAAATGTAATGCACAACTGCTTCTGATTCAGTCTACAGTGAAATAAAAAAATAAATTGATCATTCCAAGCGTTTCAGGAAACTTTGGTTTTCGGGTTCGGAAAATGTCAACGGATGAAGACACGTCTCACAGAGTCTTTCAACTGGAAAACTACATTTCATTCCCTAAAGGCTTTTATGTTCATATTTCATGTATATCAAAAAGGAATGTGTGTGTGTGTGTGTGTGTGTGTGTGTGTGTGTGTGAGCTGTCACTGATATTCTGCTTTATCCTTCTTTGTATTAAATGCTCTGCTTGTTTTGACACACAATGCACCAACATTCTCGCAAAGCTCACTGGTTTAAAATCATCACTTGTGGAATTCTAAACAGCTGCTCCAAAGTTCTATTCATCTCCACATACTTCCAATTCCTTTCTGCCTCCATCACTCTAGTGACAGTGTTTGTCCCAGCAGCCGCCCAATCACACACTGCTGCTGCTAAAGGATGAAGAGTTGAGTGCCGGGCTGCAGGTAAAGGATGTTGTGTGAAGCGCAGTTGCTGACTGCAGCGCCTAGGTGACAGCACATCAGTGAAGGCCGTGATGGACGTTGGGCTGGAAGCGCACCCTGATTAAAGAGCCCCACGCCCAGCAAGTATCTGCCGCCCATCCCCGGGCTGCTGTCACCACCGCTGGATACAATGAAACACCGCTCAGGGTCATCTGGGTTTTCGGGTGACAACGAGCACATTTCACAAGTGCCACTCACAGATGTCTCTCATAGTGCTGTTAGACTCCACCCTCATCCTTCTTTTGTCCTATTTTTTTCTCCCTCATCTCCTCTTCCTTTTCCCAATTATTCCCCCAGGGAATTTGGGGATTTTCAGAGGCTCACAATGCCTTAATGTTACAAATTGTTACATTGCTGTTTTTATGTCATATTATGTTATGTACACAGCTTTACAAGCCAGCAACCAGAGGAAAAAATCAAACGTGCTCTCCTAAACTGTCCTTTCGCTCAAATGAAGCACTGGGAAGACTGAATCTTTGTAGTGAATTGGTTCATTTGGACGGTTCATTTAAATGAACTGTTTGAACTGGTTTGGAAATCAAAAATATCTTTTGGCAGTTTTAATCCAATTTTGTGTAAAAAAGACCTTAATACTAAAGGCCTCGCTATACTTCCGTAGAAGTTCTTCTTCATTCTTCGTTCAGGAGTAAAAAGAAGTTCTAAACAGCTGAGCAACGGTACACTGCTTCTTAGCATTCAGACACCCACCACACCAATGTGGGAGGCATTTAGAAGTACAGTTAAATATGAGGATGCTACATGTAAAACCTTAAAAATGTGTTATTACCAGAGGTGGTGTCTTGATCTTGTGGTCTTGGTCTCAAGACGTCTCGAGACCATATAAACGTGGTCTTGGTCTGGATCTCGGTCTTGGCCTATGGTCTTGATGGTCAAGACCATTGTGTATTTACCAGTGCACTAAATGCGATTATTATTTCAGCCACTAGTTGGCGCTGCATCTTTACCATTACTGAGAATTTGCAAGCACAGTACTTCTGCCTCGGTCATACCGCATGTGTCGGCAAACACCATCTCTCATCACATGAATGTAAGTGCAAGAACTATGGTTTAACAACACAATGCGCTCATCTGACATGTCTGTGATTTAAAAAAACAAAAAACAATAAACAGTATTTTGTTAGAATAATAATGCATATGAGAAACACATTTCTCAGTTAACCATGCTTTTGGGAAGTCAGACTAATTTCAATTAATCAGTTCTTTAAAAATGTGATTTTCAATTATTGTGAATATTTCACATCAGCATTTTTCTTGCTTTGTTTCTTCACTGTTATTTTCAGTACATAACTTTATGCATAGTTGTTTGAATAGTTTAATAGTATACATAATTATTAATAGTGTACATGCAGTGAAAATCAGACTAATGCCATGCGGACTTCAGTTGTTGTGCACTAGCCAATTCAAGTCACTTCACTTTAGTTGTATTATTTTATTATATTTGTATTACGAAGGCATCTCGTAAAACTGGAGTGTTTCCCTATATACCAGTCTGGAAAATGTCAGAGCCTGCAGTGGTAAAATTTGCATTTGAAATTTTTTTTATATATTATTTCCCATTTGCTAGACTGCTAACTTTCTTAAAATGAGAATTTTAACATATAACAATATTAAAGTACATAACCATGCCTACCAATCTGCAAACTCTTTAAAATGAAAATGAAGTAAAATGATATTTGCTTTCATACTAGTGATGACTGTCATCACAAGGCAATTTAGGCCAGCCATGTTTTCAATGAAAATGACAATTCTTATTATCATATCACAATATTTTGGAATGTTAATGAACAGGGGTATTTTCCAGAGGTGGGGTCTTGATCTTATGGTCATGGTCTCAAGACGTCTCGAGACCATATAAACGTGGTCTTGGTCTGGGTCTTGGAGGGTCTAGTCTTGGTCTCAAGGGGTCTAGTCTTGGTCTGGGTCTTGGAGGGACTAGTCTTGGACTTGTCTTGGTCTCAAGGGGTCTAGTCTTGGACTGGGTATGGGTCTTGGAGGGTCTGGTCTTGACTACACCTCTGGTTATTACTTTATGCCTCATTCTGAGTAGAGTTCACATGAGGTCAGAAAAAAAAGCTCGACCTTCTTGAGGGTGATACCTCAAGAAGTTGGTTGAGAAAATGTCAAGAGTACATGTCTGCAAATTCTAGGCAAAGGGTGACTACTTTGAAGATGCTAAAATATAACACAGTTTTGATTTATTTTGGATTTTGTTTAGTCACAACATAATTCCCATAGTTCCATTTATATTATTCCACAGTTTTGATGACTTTACTATTATTCTAAAATGTGAAGAAAAATTATAATAAAGAATGAGTAAGTGTTTCAAAACTTTTGACTGGTAGTGTATATATATCACATGGTCTTGGAAAATGTCTCTAAGCGAATGATCGTACAGATGTAGGTACATTTGCACCAGCTCGCTAATAACTCTGCACATCGATGTGTTCATGTTGACCGATTTTGACTCACTGAACAACAAAATTAGCCATCGGCCTCAAGGTAGGTGGAGCTCCAGGTCACACCTACTGATGACACGGACCAATGGCAGTAATAAGGCGTTTAGCAGCCGATAAGAATTGTTCCTAAAATTTCGCCCCAGCAAGTTGTTACGAACCACCGAAATGAACACAAAACACCTTTTTGGCCAGATTTTGTTCTAAATTACGTCACACCCATTCGTTCTTCGATTTTGTAGGATGCATATTGAGGCTTTAAGAAGCTGTGATAGTTGAGTTAAAAGTTAGTTTTACCTCATAAATTTCTAGCACTGTAAAGCTTATAAATTGCAACTCTAATAACAATGTCACCCAATTCAAAGTAATTATGACAGAAAGTCAGTCCTGATCATCTGTTTTTAAACAATTGGCCAATGTCCAATAGTCCAGTAAAGCTTTTATCGGCCAGTACCAATGTTTCCTCAATCCATCAGTGCATCTCTAGCATATATACAGTACTGTGCAAAGGTTTTAGGCACTTGTGGAAAATGTTATATGTATATATATATATATATATATATATATATATATATATATATACACACACACACACACACACACATTTCACCACATTGCATTGTAGTATACAACATTCCACACAGGATACTGTAATGTAGAATGTCATCCAGGTATGCAATGCAAACAGAAAATTTGTTTACTGTGCGCACAATAAATATGCTGCAGAAATTGTAGTATGCATTATGCTATTCTGACAGTAGTCTTTGAGACCTATGAACTTTACTGATGTGTACTTTTAAAGCTTAATCCTATGTAATAACAATAATAATCTTTGTAAATCTGACTTACATCATGTCCTGTTCATCTCTCTCTCTCTCCCCATAATTTCCTGTCCACTCAACCAGTACCACAAACACTGAAAAGTTATAGTCTCAAAACTCAAATCAAACCCAAATGTGTAGTGCGAGCAGTGGACATCTTAAAAAAATACAGGAAGACTGCAGACTGTTATATCCATGACAGATTATTGCAAGTCATTCACTTGAAAACGATGTGAAAATCTAAGAAAGATTTTTCAAAACTCTGGGGAAAAACGTCAATGGATACAATTCCAAATGTTTCCAGCAAGCTACCCATCAACCGATTCCCTTTCCAACTCCATCACTTGCCTATAATTGTTCATTTAATATTAGAATAGGTTTTTGACATTCTCATTTATTACAAGAGCTCAGTGTAACTTGAACATCTGAGCATGTGTGTGTGGTCTGATATCAATGTCACGCCTCCTCAATAACTCAGACGGGACGTGTGCTTATCTTTCTTTGACACTCCGATCAATCTTGCTTTTAATCCTGAACCCATTCACAGTTTTTCCTCGCTTCAACACCACACATCAAACACAAACATCACACCCCTCCTTACGAATCTAAGTGTGTGTCTGTGTCCAGTTAAGTCAAGGACACAGAACAGAGGAGGATGATCTTCCAGACAGTACACTTTATATAAGTAGTAATGTTTAACACTATTATATATTCCCAATAAATAATATATATATAAAATTATACATAAATATAACTAAGTATATATCCATGTATGTATATAATATATTTTTTATTTAATTAGCCTTTCATCATTTTGGTCACATATTAGCTTTTTAAAAATGTATATTCATGTATACACTGATACAGCTCCGGAAAAAATTAAGAGGCCACTGCAAAATGATGTTTCTCTGGATTTACTTTTTATAGGTATGTGTTTGAGTAAAATACAAATTTTTTATTTATTTTGTTTACATTTACAGAAATGTTGTCAGTACTTTATAGAATAAAACAAAAATGTCAATTTTACTCAAACACATACCTATAAACAGTAAATCCAGCGAAACTGATCATTTTGCAGTGGTCTCTTTCTTCCAGAGCTGTGTATATAAACTCAACAAAAAAGAAACATCCTCTCACTTTCAACTGCTTTTATTTTCAGCAAACATAACATGTGTAAATATTTGTATGAACATAAAAAGATTCAACAACTAAGACATAAACTGAACAAGTTTCACAGACATGTGACAAACAAAAATGGAATAATGTGTCCCTGAACAAAAGTAACAGTCAGTATCTAGTGTGGCCACCAGCTGCATTAAGTACTGCAGTGCATCTCCTCCTCATGGACTGCACCAGATTTGCCAGTTCTTGCTGTGAGATGTTACCCCACTCTTCCACCAAGGCACTTGCAAGTTCCCGGACATTTCTGGGGGAAATGGCCCTAGTCCTCACCCTCCGATCCAACAGGTCCCAGACGTGCTCAATGGGATTGAGGTCTGGGCTCTCATTCCTGTCTTGCAGCCATACTGCAGAACGAGCAGTATGGCTGATGGCATTGTCATGCTGGAGGGTCATGTCAGGATGAGCCTGCAGGAAGAGTACCACATGAGGGAGGAGAATGTCTTCCCTGTTACGCACTGCGTTGAGATTGCCTGCAATGACAACAAGCTCAGTCCGATGATGCTGTGACACACTGCCCCAGACCATGACGGACCCTTCACCTCCAAATCGATCCCACTCCAGAGTACAGGCCTCGGTGTAACGCTCATTCCTTCGACGATAAACGTGAGTCTGACCATCACCCCTGGTGAGACAAAACTGTGACTCGTCAGTGAAGAGCACTTTTTGCCAGTCCTGTCAGGTCCAGCGAAGGTGGGTTTGTGCCCATAGGCGACATTGTTGCCGGTGATGTCTGGTAAGGACCTGCCTTACAACAGGCCTACAAGCCCTCAGTCCAGCCTCTCTCTCAGCCTACTGCAGACAGTCTGAGCACTGATGGAGGGATTGTGCATACCTGGTGTAACTTGGGCAGTTGTTGTTGCCATCCTGTACCGGTCCCGCAGGTGTGATATTCAGATGTACCGATCCTGTGCAGGTGTTGTTACATGTGGTCTGTTACTGCATGGACGATCAGCTGTCCTTCCTGTCTCCCTGTAGCACCATTTTAGGCGTCTCACAGTATGGACATTGCAATTTATTGTCCTGGCCACATCTGTAATCCTCATGCCTCCATGCAGCATGCCCAAGGCACGCAGATGAGCAGGTACCCTGGGCATCTTTCTTTTGGTGTTTTTCAGAGTCAGTAGAAAGGTCTCTTTAGTGTCCTAAGTTTTTATAACTGTGACCTTAATTGCCTACCATCTGTAAGCTGTTAGTGTCTTAACGACCGTTCCACAGGTGCATGTTCATTAATTGGTTATGGTTCATTGAACAAGCATGGAAAACATTGTTTAAACCCTTTACAATAAAGATCTGTAAAGTTATTTGGATTTTTACAAAATTATCTTTAAAATACAGTGTCCTGAAAAAGGGATTTCTTTTTTTGCTGAGTTTATATACGTATTTACGGTATATACAGTATATATGGAAATGTACAGTATATGTTTCAGTTGAACACACCCTGCCGAGAGTGAAGTCTAATGGCATTTTTACAGCAGCCATACACTGTGTGATTAGAATTAAATAGTTAGATTATTGTTGTTTATGAACAACTGACTGTAAAGAACAGAACAAAACACACATCTACACACACACATGCATGCACACACACAACAAGGGCCAAAACTTACAAACACATGGGTAAGATATCAAATGTCTAAATGGTCTGGACATTGGCTTAAATTTAATGTACCAGCATTCTATATATCTATTCTGCATATCAAACTAAATTCCTGAAATCAGATTGGTCATTATACTTGTAAAATATTAAGAGAAGCACATGCTCAGCATTTTAACTGCATTTTATCCCTAAAACGCAGTATATGACATTAAGATTAGTGCATCCCATTGGCATACATTGAAAAAAGTATACCAAAAGTGCCAGTCCAGTATCTTATTTGTGGTGGATTTACAAAGAATGCATCTGTGCAAACTTTTTTAGCTACAATGTCCTACAAAACCTTGTACTATCAAAGAGCAGTGGGTTTTGCCTTTCCTTATGTGACTTTTTCCATTTGATAAAATGGCAATGGCAGAAATATGGTGTGAAAAGCGAGGCAGAACTTGCCACAGCAGTTTTTAAATGTATAAACCTTAAAGTTAAGTAATGCATTATTGCTCAACTTTAACTGCTGTTAATTTTAAAGCAATTAATCAAGCAAAGTGCTAACGCTTGCATGTAAACGCAACAGTATATGATGAAGGGGTCTACGGTATCACGACCGTAGGTAGTTAGTAGAATGTCCCAATACTGGTGTACTGTCAACTTACTCAAAAGCATGTATTGTACTATCAGCAGTGAAGTATGTACACTGAAAACTATTAATATATATATATATATATATATATATATATATATATATATATACACACACACACACACACACACACACACACACACACTGTATATTATACATATACATATTATACATATATATATGTATGCTCGAAGTGCTTTGAGTGTTGCATCAGAAAAGTGCTATATAAGTGTTATGTTCCTTCAATTCATTAATTCATTGAACCAATGAGACAAATAAAAGCAACAACCAGTTGGATTTTCTTTGTTCCTATAAAGCTTTGGCTGCAAGGCTATCAATTCAACAAAACTTGTCCCTTGGTGAAAAAATAAAACAACTCACACTGAAAGGTTTTTGCTTGTAGAATAAAAGTTTGAATTTATTCTGTTGATCTGTACATTGAACAAGAGTACTCAGACTGCAGCACACACATAACACACGCGCAACTGATGTTAACTGGCAAAACCAGCTGCTCAGATGAGAGGAGGGCACCTGGTTCATGTGAAAACATTTGATTTTTCTTTACGTTGTCTGATTTTTCTGTTTGAGTCCCCATGGAGGCAGAAACAAGGTGCAGCGAGGCAGAGTTTAGCTGAAATCAAGCCCTGTTCAGCTTAAAAACACAGTATGAATACCAGTTCTCCACTGAGTGTCCTTTTAGTCCAGACTTTGACTTGATCGGTGGACAAGAACACCGACCTAACTTATTCGGAACACACAGAGGAGTATTGTTAGCAGATGAAGTACTGTATTTAAAGAAGTCATCCTGCTGACAACAGTCCAGGGTCAAGCGCATTCACCTTACACATTGATTAAACCAATACTAAACAAAAGAATACCATATCAAGAAATACCCACAACCACCCACAAATGCAGACCTGAAAGACAGCATGTTCACAGTTATTTCATCTGACATTCTCCATCATCATCTTTCTGAAAAATATTGATTAATACATACTGTATGTGTGATAAAAAAAAAAAAAAAAAAAAAAAATTATATATATATATATATATATATATATATATATATATATATATATATACATACATACATACACACACACACACGTAATGTATAAAATCATGCAAATATGGGTCAGGAGCATCAGTTAATGTTCACATCAACCATCAGAATGGGGGAAAAAATGTATCTCAGTGATATAGACCATGGCATAATTGTTGGTGCCAGACAGGCTGGTTTGAGTATTTCCGTAACTGCTGATCTCCTGGGATTTTCACGCACAACAGTCTCTAGAATTTACTCAGAATGGTGCCAAAAACATAAAGCGAGCAGCAGTTCTGTGGGCAAAAACAGCTTGTTAATGACAGAGGTCAGAGGAGAATGGCCAGACTGGTCCAAGCTGACAGGAAGGTGACAGTAACTCAAATAAACATGTGTTACAACAGTAAAACATTTAATGCAGTATAAAGCATTTCTGAATGTACATGTTGAACATTTAGGCGGATGGACTACAGCAGCTGTTCTTGGCTGACAGAAGTGGAACCCAATGTGGCCTTCTGCTGTTGTAGCCCATCCAAATCAAGGTTTGACACTGCATTCTGAGATGCTATTCTGCTCACTACAGTTGTACAGAGGGTTTATCGGAGTTACCGTAGCCCTTCTGTCAGCTCAAGCCAATCTGGTCATTCTATGTTGACCTCTCTCATCAACAAGGTGCTTTTGTCCACAGAACTGCCGCTCATTGGTTGTTCTTCGCACCATTGTCTATACACTCTAGAGACTGTTTCAAGTGAAAATCCCTGGAGATCAGCAGTTTCAGAAATACTCAAACCAGCCCGTCTGGCACCAACAATCATGCCACAGTCTAAATCACTGAGATCACATTTTTCCCCATTCTGATGGTTGATGTGAACATTAACTGAAGCTCCTGACCCATATGCTGCCACACGAATGGCTGAGTAGATAATCTAAATGTAGATGTAATAAAGTGGCCAGTGAGTGTGTGTGTGTATGTATATATGTATATATATATATATTATATATATACACAAACACACACAGATTTTTAGATATTTACTCAGCAGCAAGAACGAAGGAGATGATAAAGACACGAAAGACATAAAACGTGAAATTAAAAGCAAAAAATTTGAGATTTAAATGCAATATGAACAATTCCTAACTCATTGTATGGTCTTGAGGTCAGTTCACGAAGCGCATGACACATCTGCTTCATATCTTCAGATATGACACTGAATCTTTAAAACGTACACATGGAAAGTGTACATTAACAAAATCACATAATTTGCCCATTACCCATTCTTACTGAATCAACTGTAATTAAAATATATATATATATAATAATAATGTTACAAAAACATGAAACTGACTGTATTTTTGTGGACGAATAAATTCACGTTCTGCTGAGCACTCATCACTCAACACACCCGTATTTCTGAGTAGCTATGAGACCAACTGAAATGCAAATCAGAGACTTTGTCTTCCAACTCATTTATAAATGTAAAAAAAATAAAAAAAAATAAATAAAAAAAAAAACACTTTCTTTGGGAGGGATCCACTTTGGTAAGTTAAGAAAACTCTTTACAGTTTGTGTACTGCACTATATAAATTCCACCACCATACATATGTAAGACAATTACCATAGTTGCACTGTAATTCTGCAGCAAATACAGTGGGATTAAATACATTACTGCTGAGGACCCCATTGCTGTGAGAGTCAACTGCCCAGTAATATTTAAGTAGATAGTTTAGAGGGGTGTCAAACTCGGTTCCTGGAGGGCCACAGTCCAGCAGAATTTAGCTCCAACCCTAATTAAACACACCTAAAGCAGCTAATCAAGGTCTTCAGGAGTATTTGAAGATTACGAGGAGGCATTTTGGAGCAGGGCTGGAACTAAACTCTGCAGGGAAGCGGCCCTCCAGGAACTGAGTTTGACACCCCTGGATGATCAGGATTCTTACCCCATCATTAGGTTTGTATTGTATGATAAAAAAGGTTATGGCCACAGATAGATTCTGCATGCACCGATTAATAATATTTAATTTAAAAGAGTAATCTATAAGACTGAGGTAATTGGTTAGAGGTATATTATTTATTTGAAATCTGTAACCAAATTTTACAACATGCTGGATGTAATTTGTAAGATTTTATCATATGTATGCTTTATTTTTATTCAAAAGCTCCTGTTGCTATAAAATTAACATACTGTAGATAACCGGTTTTATTCATGCAAAGCTGGACGAGCTCCAAAACAGTAGAAAAATTAGCACCATCTGTGGTAACACAGATTAGACAACCCATGCCTGCTGGTAGCACCATTAAAGGGATACAAATTCTACTGCACATCCGACACTGGCAGAATACAGAAACATGAACATAGTTGTTTTAAGAGTAAAGTACGACACCAAAAACGATTCTACGCCATATAGACTGATAAAAACCTCTGAATGTGAACAAGCTATGGAAATATAAGAGTACAGCACATACCTAGACAGACGATAAGCAGCAATGAGGTAGGACTGTGACACTACATGCTTGTTTTTGGACTGTAACCTGCACTTGTGTTTTATCAAATATAAAAATTTTCACTTTCACTAGTAGAGCTGAGAATATTGTTTGATAAATAAGAATGGCTCTGAGTGGGAAGTGGTGAATGTGTGAAATAAAGTGAAACCCACTTGAGGGGTAGCAACAGGAAGTTGCAATTCTTGCTATAGTGGAGTACTGGGCAGTTTTCGGAATTGCTGTGGCATGTGGGCGAGTCCTCAGCATTTGATTGACGCTCTAAGCATGTAGGTTAGAAAAGCAGGCCAAAGCAAAACAAAATTTTCCCCACAGAGCTTTCCC
Organism: Myxocyprinus asiaticus; assembly: GCF_019703515.2. NCBI lineage: Eukaryota > Metazoa > Chordata > Actinopteri > Cypriniformes > Catostomidae > Myxocyprinus > Myxocyprinus asiaticus. The sequence continues at coordinate 33,893,111 of NC_059376.1, read as the reverse complement.
ATATCGCTTTTTCTTTTTTTTGGCATCAAACAATAACAAAATCGCTAAACAGAGGATTAAAAAAATAATAAAAATAATATTATTTTTTCTTTTTAAAAATCTGAATTATAGCATATCCACAAACATTATCTAAAGCGTCATGCTGTTTTGATATAAAACAGAACAAAACAGATCAGACAATGAAAATCTAGACAGAAGTCTGAGCACAGCAACACCTTATAAAACCGATAGACATGGTCAACAAAAATATATTTGGCCTGTATCTTTCTTTTTGTTTAGCTTAGATAACTGTGGAAAACCTTAGCAGGGGCCATTTTTGTGCAAGTTCATTTGATCAGACTGATAACCTGTCCATGCTGAGATTCCACTTTGGCTTATTTTCAACACAATCCCCAACACCAACACATTCAGATTAGATGAAAACTCTTGACAACATGACAAAACATTTCCTGGCCAACATGGCAAGAAGAACTCAGAAGATATGTTGATTCCTCATGCGCTTTGTGCCGCTCTTGCTGTATGCAGAGGCACAGACCAGCTCCAAAGCTAAGCACCACCTATTACACATCCACTAAATAGCAAAGGCACCAGCCTGCAAAACAGATTAGGTCTCCCAGATGAGAGAAACACACCCTCTGAGATGCTATTGGATCACATTTGTAGCCTTTTAGCCTATAAATACTGTACATGATTGTATTTAAGAGTCTGATTTTCTCTGATGGGACTCAATGGTTGGATCTCATCGCTGAAGAGACTTTCAATTATTAATTTTACACGAATCTGAATGCTGCTGTGCCCGAATTCAGTCTCTGCGCGGCTGCGAGTAAAGCAAAGAGCAACACAAAACACTTTAGTCTTTTTTCAAGGCGATTTCACTGGCAAGTCTCATCACAAAAGTATGACCACATGGACTGGTGATAATGTTTGCCGAAGTTGAATGATCACCAAACATTATCACCTAAAGCTGTCATTTTCCAGAATACCCGCACACAGTACGTACGCTCATTATGGAACATCAAATATTCAGTAAGTGTGGCAATACATATCACACAATACAGGAAATATCTACAGAAAAAAAAATGAAAAAGAGAAAGACATTCAATGGAACACAAGAACCTTATTACAATCTGTCCTCTCGTGTAATTACCTTGACATATTGGAGGTACATTGCGGAAAGTAAGAAAGAAAAGGAATATCTTTCACAGGCTCAAGAGAATTGGAAATAAATGGCTGCTAAACTGCTGTTGAGCAGCAGAAAACAGATTACTGATTTATGTTTTTGCAAAGACAAAGGTCTGAAAATATGCAGGTGCAGTAACCATTGGCTGATTTTGGAGAAATTTTCCCATTACCTTTTTTCCCCCACAAGCATTGTTAAATGTTGCTGTTTGAATGGTTGTTTAAAATGGCTTGGTTAAAAGGATATTTCACCCCAAAATGAAAATTATGTCATTATTTACTCACCGCCTTGTTGTTTCAAACATGGATGACTTTCTTATGTGGAACTCAAAAGATGTTAGGAAGAATGTTAGCATCATTCACAAGTAAAGTGAATGTATGTAACTTTTTCAGTGTTAAATACTCCCTTCTATCCCAGCTTAATATGCAAAGACAACTACAAGCAAGTCATTCAGAGGTTTATTTTCTCGAAAACTGTAAATGCTCGTCTCTGTGATACTATAAAATTCCTGTGTTTGTTTAGTGTGACCCACTTAGACACGCCCCAACAACGTTACTTAACCAGTGGCGTGAGTTGGGGGCGGAACTATCTGACGGTTCGAACAACAGCAGACGAGGTGCGTATTTGGAAAGCTGTTTTGAAAACATCAATTTTTGCATTTCCGTTCGGTGGCACTAGTGCAGCAGAAATTACATCAGCATACATTTTTATTACATGGAAAAGAGATACACTGAAAGTGAGCAGTGACTGAGGATAACATTTTACCTAACACCTCCATTTGTGTTCAACAGATAGATACAGTCATATGGCTTTGGAAAAACATGAGGGTGAGTAAATAATGACAGAATATTCAGTTTTGGGTGAACGATCCCTTTTAAATCACACCAATGAAGTCAACACTGACTAATTTTTATAATAAAAAAAAAAATCTTAGGATTAAAGTGCTATGGTGTTTAAAATGGACAATGACTGCCTCAGAACTGAAAGGTAGATGATGACAGAAATGACTCCAAATAAAATTAGATATTATGTCTGTAACAAATTACTCACAATGAGGTGAAATACCTGCAGTTAAAATTAATGATAGTTTAAATTTTAGATATGGGTTTATGTCATTAAATATGATGCATTTGTGAAGAGCCCTGCATTCTTTAAAAACATTTAGTACCCAGGATCTACGTTAATAGCAAAATGTCACTTATACTCTGTAAAAGATGAAATTATTAAAACTACATATGAACCAGTAAAGATAAATGACAACATTATCTGACTCTTTGAACCAGGAGCTTAGTGAGATAAGGTGCAGCCTGGCTACAAATGATGAAATGTCCAAAACATGAGAATATATTCCAAATATACACTGAACTTTTCTCCCTACTGGTAAACCTACTTGATAAAAAAAGAAATATGAGAAAATAACCCAACCAAAAAACAACAAAAAAAACAAACAGAAACGAGAGAGGGAGGCTTGCTTGGCAGGTCTGTGGTTAATTCACAGTTAGCGATATGGCATCACAGTCAAGAACCCAAATCTGCAGGAGCCAGCTTTATCTTTTTTTGTTACACCGACATGCCACACAAACAGTATGGAAAGAAATAAAAAATAAATGGTACACTAAGGGGAGACAAAGTACTAAAGTGTGGATGGCATGGCTCAATGTAAGTTGTCTTGATATCTTATTTCCTCCCTTAATGAGTGCGTCCTCTACAGGTGGGCTTGAGAAGAGACCCTGTGGTTTTGTCTGGCCTGGAGGAAGAGGTTAATGTGTGCAACACAGAGCGCTGCTGACAGTTTTACCTCATGTCCACACATGGCGCCTGGCATCTCACCACACTCACACGGCAAAGTGCAGTTAAAGCAATATCAGCTAATATTACAATCACAGCTTGCTATAAAATGGAGAACACAGTTCCCAATGATTGCCAGCTGGAAAAAGGCCCTGCAGCCTAGCTCTGATTTCCACTTACCCTCAGTCCCAAGTGCAATTTGCAGCTAGTAAAGGGTCTTAGGTGGTCACCATCTCCATAGACCTGATAATACAATAACTCCTTTTCCATGGCTAGTTCATCAAGTTCAAAGTCAAATTGGATGCGTTCCTTTTTTTCCAAGTACTTATTTTATACTTTACGCTATATGTATTGCACGCTCTCTGCTGCTTTTGTACACAACAAGATAGAAGCACAAGCATAAAAACTGTACTTGGGCCCTGTCCCAAATGCCATCCTAAACCCTTGCAGTCTTCCTCTGATTCAACATTTTGGTGACGTTATGTCGCATAAACTGTTAAATATTAGTCCTCTATGCAGTACGTATTGCTGCAAACTCTGCAAAATGGAGCATGGAGGGTGCAAAATACCTGTAAGCATCCTTTATAATCATAAAACGACACAATACAGTCTTGCGGACTCACAAACAGAGAAATGACACCATCGCAAATCTGCAAGACTGCAATTTTCTTGTAGTTTCCTATAGCTCAACTGGTAGGACATGGCGCTAGCAACACCAGGGTCACGGTTCGATTCCCAGAGAACACAAATTATACCTTGTGTGTACTGTAAGTCACTTTGGATAAAAATGTCTGCCAAATGCATATATGTAAATGCAAATGCAAGTTCACATCAACTGCTCCATTTGGGACAAGGCCTGGTACATATGTCAATAAAGTACTCAACTCTCTATGCCTATTGCTGTCTTCCAAGTCATGTTGGAATGATTGTATTTATAAGATGTGCACACATGAATGCCTCAACAATATCGGAATAACCAGTGGAAAACTAAGGATTTCCTTTGAGCTCCAACTTTTGCCAAACACATCGATTTTGTTCCAATTGAAATAACCTGAACGTACGTCTCATCGTAATTACAACTTCTGAACACCAGCAGGACTTGAAGGCATCATCTTACCTCAAGAAAAATGAGCAAAAGGGAACACCATAGGTTCACTAATTAAATCTAGGAACATCTAAATTTAACTTTTAAATGTGATCTCTTTGCCAGTTTGTGGTTGATCAAGAAAATGCTGCTAATCTGTCTTTGAGGACAACTGTTTAGCACCATTGACTACATGCAACCTCTGTAGCCCTAACAACCATCAAGAACGAGGCATCAGTAGTCATCACAGGAAAGCAATTAACAGCAGCCATTTTGGGCCTAGATTGATTAATTGGATCAATCATTCGTTGAGAAAATGCAAGGCCTGACCCTGTTTAAAAGTGCATCATTGCAACTCTCTACATTAAGTACCTTTAGCAGATGGTCCCTACGAAGTGACCTACCCCCTCTTAGACTGCAAGTCTAAGCCAGCATTTATGACACCTCCCAAACATCCTCCTGAAATAAGAAGACTCTCTTTAGTACATTTAAGGACATGTTCTGACACAGAACGCAAGCTGATGTGCCAAACACATTTTTCTCGAACAAGATTTAAAGGATCGCTCCTGTCTAACATGCGTGATATCCAACCCACCCCGAATTCCCCAATCAAGGCTTATAAAACCATGCCCCACCCATCCCCATTCACTCACAGAATGCACACTAGCATGCTAGGCAGTGTGGGAAGAGGTAAAACTGTCAAACAGACTGTAAAACAAGGTCTACGAGAGTAAAAGACAGAAAGGTCTTGGGAGGGCATCAGTGAGAATCTCAATTGGCAGTGCCGGTGATTATGTGCACCTTCTCCACCAGAAGTCCTTGAGGAATAGAATGAGCTATGGTGACAACTTAAGCACCCCCCTACAGACTGTCGTAAGGGAAGTTCTCCATCTTCACCGTCTGTTGGATGAGAAGCTTGGATTCTCGCCGTTCCTCGTTTTTGATGGATTTGTTGATATCCATGATCTTTTCGCAGATGTATTTGTTCACTTTGGATAATCGCTGGGTGATCTCCGCGCTGTCTGCCGTTTCTTGAGACACACGGTCATACAGACACTCTGGAACAGAATATTCAGTCATGACCACAAATTTCACTTGAGATAAAGAAAAGTAGCATATAAAACTGAAAATTAGTCTTTAAGTGTACATTTTTTTAACTCTCTCAGAATTTCACAACCAAACCCAAAGCAAAAGCAGAAAGCAAAAGCAGAAATCTAAAATGGATTTTATATTTCATGATACAGCATGATAATCTTAAGAAACATTAAGAAAGTTCTTAGGATAAATTATAAGAAGTTAGTATGATTGTTAATACTTGACAAGGACATTGAACATTCTTAAGAACTTTTTGGGAACACAAAATATTCTTCTCACGATAAAAAAATAAGAAAAAAGTAGTTTAGAAAAATTGTATTCTTAAGAATGTTTTGTGAATTTGGCCTCATGGTATTTGCCACCTGAATTTTAAATCACTAAAAAAAAAAAGCATGAAGTCTTGCTAATATTTGGAGATAATTAATTTTTTATAAAAATTATATGTATAATTAAATTCCTAACAGTAACTAATAATACTTAATTATATCATTAGCATTTAAATAGCTTTTTCTAAATGTCTAATCATGAAAATATGATCTTCTTTAAAATGAGCTAAAAGCTCCCCAGCCCATAACATAAAAAGTTGGTATCATCCAAAATTTCTATAATGGTGCATCCCTACTCTACGCCCAACCTCATTTCAATACAAAACCAAGCCCTCTCTTTCAAAGCTAGTGTGTTTACCTCTGACAATTTTGAGCTTGCTTGGTGAAAGTGGTGGTTTTGGTAGAGCGTCTTTCTTTTTCTTTGTAGCGACGCCAGTGACGCTGCGGTTCTTAAGGGTTTCCGTCCCCCAGATCATTACCGCAAGGTTTTTGGTGAATTTCGAGTCTCCCTGTGTCCGCTGTAGCTGGTGCCACTTCTCCTCCTCTACCCAAATCCCTCCGCCCAAGTGCACCTACAGCAGATACACACTTCTTTAAATATGCAACATGCAAACACTCCAGTTTGTAACTGACAAGATTTTGCTTTCACATTCTGCCACTTCAGAGCCATGTGGTTTATTTCCCGAAGCGTTTCTGAAACAGGGTAGCTTTACTTTCACAATTAATTAAATTGCTCTGTATGTGGAAGGTACAGTGCAATAACATTTCTATATGTAATTCAGAGCTCAAATCTTTTTTATAACAGCAATTTCCAATACATGTACAGTTGAAGTCAGAAGTTTACATACACTTAGTTTGAAGTCAAAAATAACTAATTTTTTAACCACCCCACAGATTTCATATTAGCAAACTATAGTTTTGGCAAGTCGTTTAGGACATGTACTTGTGCATGACACAAGTAATTTTTCCAACAATTGTGTACAGACAGACTGTTTCACTTTTAATTGACTATATCACAATTCCAGTGGGTTAAAAGTTTACATACACTAAGTTAACTGTGCCTTTAAGCAGCTTCCAGAAAATGATTTCAAGCCTTTAGGCAATTAGATTTTGATAGGCTAATTGGCATCAATTGTAGGTGTTCCTGTAGATGTATTTTAAGACCTACCTTCAAACTCAGTGCCCCTTTGCTTAACATCATGGGAAAATCAAAAGAAATCAGCCAAGACCTCAGAAAAAAAAATTGTGGACCTCCACAAGTCTGGTTCATCCTTGGGAGCAATTTCCAAATGCCTGATGGTACCACATTCATCTGTACAAACAATAGTACGCAAGTATAAACACCATGGGACCACGAAGCCATCATACCACTCAGGAAGGAGACGCATTCTGTTTCCTAGAGATGAACATAGATTGGTGCGGAAATTGCAAATCAGTCCTAGAACATCAGCAAAGGACCTTGCGAAGACGCTGGAGGAAACTGGTCGAAATGTATCTATAGCCACAGTAAAACAAGTCCTATATTGACATAACCTGAAAAGTTGCTCAGCAAGGAATAAGAAAAAAAAAAAACCAGACTACAGTTTGCAAGTGCACATGGGGACAAAGATCTAAACTTTTTGGAGAAATGTCCTCTGGTCTGATGAAACAAATGAACTGTTTGGCCATAATGACCATCGTTATGTTTGGAGGAAAAAGAGTGAGGCATGCAAGCCGATGAACACCATCCCAACCGTGAAGCATGGGGGTGGCAGCACTATGTTGTGGGGGTGCTTTGCTGCAGGAGGGACTGGTGCACTTCACAAAATAGATGGCATCATGAGGAAGGAAAATTATGTGGATATATTGAAGCAACATCTCAAGACATCAGCCAGGAAGTTAAAGCTTGGTCACAAATGGGTCTTCTAATGGACAATGACCCCAAGCATACCTCCAAAGTTGTGGCAAAATGGCTTAAGGACAACAAAGTCAAGGCATTGGAGTAGCCATCACAAAGCACTGACCTCAATCCAATTTGTTGACAGAACTGAAAAAGTGTGTGCGAGCAAGGAGGCCTCCAAACCTGACTCAGTTACACCAGTTCTGTCTGGAGAAATGGGTCAAAATTCCAGCAACTTATTGTGAGAAACATGTGGAAGGCTATCCAAGTTAAACAATTTAAAGGCAATGCTACCAAATACTAACAAAGTGTATGTAAACTTCTGACCCACTGGGAATGTGATGAAATAAATAAAAGCTGAAATAAATCATTCTCTCTAGTATTATTCTGACATTTCACATTCTTAAAATAAAGTAGTGATCCTAACTGACCTAAGACAGGGAATGTTTTCCACGATTAAATGTCAGGAATTGTGAAAAACTGAGTTTAAATGCATTTGGCTAAGGTGTATGTAAACTTCTGACTTCAAATGAAGCTTTGAGTTCCATGCTCTAATAGGATCCTACAGCAGATCTGCAGGGCCAGTCAAGGGACTGCCTTACAATACCTTGAATTCTCTCAACTGTAGGATTTTATTTTTTTTTTATCTTATTAGAAATGCACTCTGTCTGTCAATCACTATGCTCATTCAGGCTCATTCTCTGAGGTTGGGGTTAGAGTACAGAGTTCTGGAGAGAGGGCATTTGATTGAAATTTGAAAACATTTGAAATTGCTTACAGCACCTTTAAAGGAATAGTTCACCAATTTCCACCCAAGTTAGGTGGTTTTCAAAGCAAAATGTCCAAGTTCCACGTGGTCATTACAAATGTTCAATCTATTTTCTTTTTTCAGCATTGATCAAATTTAAATTGCACAAGTCCAACAGACAACTTCTATAATACTTTTGAGTTCTTTTTTATCTTTAAAGTGAGTCACTATCAACTGCAATTGAATTAAAAAGATGGACCATGATATTCATTAAAACATCTTTTTTTTTTTTTTTTTTGCATCAGAAAGTCTTACGGGTTCAGAACAACATGAGGCAGGGAGTAAATTATGACAGAATTTTCATTTCGGGTGAACTATTCCTTTAATTATTATAAGGCATTATGTGTCCGTTGCTCAGAGTCCTTAAGACTGTGTCTGAAGAAACCACCTTACTATGAGTTCCATGTTTTAATTCCAGTACCTGGTGAAGATTCTATCTTTCGCAGTATTTCCATCGACCACAGAGTGCCTCGAGACAAACACTCCACACATACACTAGAAAACCAATAAGAAACTGCCTGTTCCATCCTCTGAGATACAACCACCCAGTCAACACACCCGAGAGATTCATCATAAATAAATTCAATGGCAAGGTCTTCAGGTTCATTAAGTGCAGTAATATGTTTTGATGCCAGACCAGTGTGTTGACTTTTAAGCCACACTGTGGAGGACACAGCCCAACAATCAGGTGGATAGAAGGGCAGCTGGTGAGTAACAGCTGAGGTAATGTGCCTTCTGCTTTGTCACCCTGAGCAGTCTTCAGGCTCAGATCCAGCAGCTTTTCCCCAATGCATCTAATGTGCTTTAGGCCCTGGTCCAGCAGACAAGCTTTTCACTGCTCTTAACTTAGAGGAGATTTGCTATTCTACGGCTACCTGTCACTCAGCACAATTCCCGTGGTACAGAATAATTAATGCCAGATATGTGTGCGTATGTGTAAGGGCCTAATTTGCTTTTGTTGGTCACGCTTGAACTGAGAACCCTTTCAGCATGTAACACAAATTCCCCCCTGTCATGTGAGATGGGCGGAAGAACACAAAACACAGACCCAATATCTGCTAACAGGGCTCAAAATCACAGCAAGCGCTCTGGTTAAAAGGTCCTTCGAGACTGATGGAGGGGAGGGTGTGGGGGGATTTTGCTAGTCAATTAAACGAACCACACAACTGCAAAACATTAAAAGAAACACACTAACACAAGGCACATCAGTGAAATCACCAATAGGAGACTAGGAGACAAACACTATTCTGTCCTGATTGTCCATTTCTTTAATGTGGTTGGAGCATCTCATGCGAGTTAAAAGAAAGCAAATCGGGCTGTAAAGGGGATGTCTTTTAAAGGCAAATGGCTAAGTAAAACTGTGCTGACTGACAATCTGTCAGCTTAATCGGAGGCAAAGAAACTGAACTCATCCATCAGAGCTGACGTTAGGAATTGTTAAGATGTTTGTAACCAATTAAGTAGTCTAATCTTTTTGGCTGGCTTTATGAAGCCAATGAATATGAATACTTTATGAATACTTCAGTAAGTAAGAACAAACTTTTCTTTTTTTTCATCAGTAAATCTAGAAACAAATGTGTGTTTACAAGGAGCCCTGCCGATACAAGTGCTTTTGAAGATTATTTTTTTCCAAAATATATATCAAATCTTTGAAATACATAAAGAGTAATGTTTCATTGGGGCCTGGTTAGCTCAGTGGTAAAAGACGCTGACTACCACCCCTGGAATTCGCTAGCTTGCTAGTTCGAATCCCAGGGCGTGCTGAGTGACTCCAGCCAGGTCTCCTAAGCAACCAAATTGGCCCGGTTGCTAGGGAGGGTACAGTCACATGGGGTAACCTCCTCGTGGTTGCTATAATGTGGTTAGTTCTCGGTGGGGCGTGTGGTGAGTTGAGCGTGGTTGCTGTGGTGGATGACGGGAAGCCTCCACGCGCGCTATGTCTCCGTGGCAACGCGCTCAACAAGCCACGTGATAAGATGCGTGGGCTGATGGTCTCAGACACGGAGGCAACTGGAATTCATCCTCCGCCACCCGGATTGAGGCGAATCACTACGCGAGCACAAGGACTTAAAAAGCGCACTGGGAATTGGGCATTCCAAATTGGGTGAAAAAGGGGAAAAATCTCAACAAAAAAACAATAATAATAATAATGTATGAGTAATGTTTCAGGGTCTATTATTGTGTTCAACTAACAAACCTGCCCCTAAAAAAAAAACTTGTCTCTTCACAAGTCAGTCAGATGTCTGATGGTCTGGCTATGTAAGACGACTATGAAAATCATAGAAACACACACAAATACAAGTGTGAGCACATACTTTGCCATCACTGAACGTGTAGACGGTCCTCGGGGAAAGGGAGTGAGTGGAGCTAGTATTGGCTTCCTCTTGACACACCTCCTGTGGCTCACTGATTGGCTCCACCACCTCTGCTTTGATTGTCTGTGTGCCATTATCATGCATCGGCTCTGTAGGAAGCAAACAAAATGTTTACCACTCATCAGTGAAGCACCATTTAACAAGAGAAAGATAAATGTAATCCTGAGAAAGTGTTAAAGACAGAAGTTTCTGCTCTCTAATGAGTTCTGCAGCAAGTCCTGGCCTGCTCGTGTTGGACCGCTGCCTGAAACACGGCTCCCCTGTGTCTCAAAACAGCCAGGATATTTTAGCTCAGTAAGCTGGCTTGGTGGCTGGCTGCACTAAGCCCTAATGTATCTGTTGAGTTTTAATATCGGTCAGTGCACTACACTCCTGACCCTAAAGCACCCTGGTCGGTCTAATCTGCAGTCTGCACCACTAGCTCGCTCCAGCCCACAGTCTGTTCCCCACACACATACAGATACAGACATAGCAGCTGGCCGGGCACTGGCAAGGGAGTTCTGGACTCTATGTCCTCTTTAAGCAGTCTCTACTGTAGTCTTCATCTGAGGAGTAATCATGCCCTACAGTTTAAAGCTATGAAGATGTATGCTAGTGTGGAGCGGCAGCAACTAGCATTAGCATTAACAAGTACATTTAAACAGCCTTGTAACATTACTTTTACCATCAGATTTAATAATGATAATAATAATCACACCAAAAATGTACAACTGTACAAGACTTCTAAATTCCTGTCTGAACTTGCATAGTCCCTAGATCTTGTCTTAATTAAACTAAATACAACACTATGTAACTCACAATTTCCTATTTAAATGGATAATTTTCATTTTTGGGTGAACTATCTCATGATTTACTCATCCTTCCTGGCATCCCAGATGTGTATTACTTTCTTTCTTCTGCAGAACAGAAATTAAGATTTGTTTTCAAATATTTCAGCTCTGTAGGTCCTCACAATGCAAGTGAATGGTGACCAGACCTTTGAAGCTCCAAAATCCACATAAAGGGAGCATAAAAGTAATCCATATGACTCCTGTTGTTAAATCCATGTCTTCAGACATGACATAATAGGTGTGGGTGAGAGACAGATCAATTTTTAAGTCATTTTTTTATCATAAGTTCTCCTCCCTGTCCAGTAGGGGGCGATATGCACGAAGAATGTGAATCACCAAAAACAGAAGAATGAGAAAGTTAAAGTGGAGATTGACTGAGCAGGGAAGAGAATTTATGGTAAAAAAGGACTTAGATATTGATCTGTTTCTCACACACACCTATAATATCACTTCTGAAGATATAGATTATACCACTAGAGTTGTCTTTTATGTTGCCCCTATCTGGATTTTCGAGCTTCAAAATTTTGGCACCCATTCACTTACATTGTACCTACAGAGCTGAGATATTCTTCTAATAATCTTTGTTTGTGTTCAGCAGATGACAAAGTCATACACATCTTGGATGGCATAAAAGTGAGTAAATGATGAGAATTTTCATTTTTGGGTGAACTAACCCTTTAAAGCTGACTGGCCATTGCATTTGATGCTTTTGAAAAAAAAAAAAAGAAAAAAAGATTAAGCGTTTTAAGCTCTATGAACACTGAACAAACATTTAATTAAACAAACTTTGTAATTAAGTACAAATAATTCAGTTAACAAGTAACAATATCTGGTAAAGTGAGCATTTATAAAATAGAGAGTTTCAACTCTAAATTCTGATTGAATTAACCACATTCAAAAACTTTGTAAAACAGCTGATAAATGGACACCTGTGATGTTTCAAGCTACTAAGTTAGTCTAAAGAGCAAGTTGGTTTGAGGTGTAAGTCTGAAAAATTAGACGGCTTGGTGATGTCAGCAGAAAAGCAAAGTTAGTAAGGAGTAGCAAGTTAATATATTGAGGAGCAAGTAAAAAAAAAAAAAAAAATCTGTAAATCAACTTGAAAAACCGATGAATTGTGCACAATAAGACAAGGAACAGGTATTAAGGTTGTAAGTAGGGTCCATTTTGATTTAATGCTGACTTGAATGTATATTTACAAAAAGTCTGGAAATGCAGATGCACAACAAGATTTTATAACACCTCTCTTTGAAGTCTTTCACTGTTTGGATGCTGAACAATTCATTGCAAGATTTTCAGAGACTCAGGGCTCCAGACTAATAAAATGACTAAGGAGCCATTGGCTACTAAACTGAAACATTTAGGAGCTAAATGGCTGTTTAAGCTGCCACATCACAGAATTGCTCGATTTAGATTTTTGTTCAAAAACAAGACAGAAAGCGACTCGATTTCAAACTGCTAACCTGAGCTCGAGTTCAAACGAGCTCTTGTCGGGTGATTTATTACAAAGATCTGGTTCAAAAGAGTCATTTGTTCATGATTCGGACATCATGGCTCGCGCTGTGTTTGTTGTTGCGTGCAGCCAGCGAACTTATATCAACAGAAAGGATGAAAAGCGGCACGAGACACACTGGCACTCTAAAGATGTATTCAATAACTTACAAGATGATATCTGATGAAACCTCATATGAAATCACACATCCCGTCTGTCGCCAATGGTGACTAGATTTTAAATTATTGTCGCAATCATTTATTTTTGGTCCCATTTGCGACCATTTTAGTCGCAGTCTGGAGCCCTGAGACTGATAAATTCATGACTGTTTTGTGCAAAAATTGTTCGTGAATATTTTACACTTTTGTGTTATTTAGTCACATCAGACTTTGTGCATTAGCCTAAGAATCATCAAGTGCCCTTATGTGTGAGACACAGCCATTCATTCAAATCTCACCGCTGCCAAGCCTCATGAGCAGGACGTCCTGCAGGCGTCGATTGAAGTCACGCAGCTCCTTGACTTCGGTCAGCAGACTCCCATACTCCTTAAGCTTCTTGGCTTGCTGCAGCAGCTGCCTGCGCGTGCGCTCCAGTTCCTGTTGCAGCCGTCTCATTTCCTCTTCCTGCTGCCTGTAGCTATGCACCAGCTCCTCGTACAGCACGCGAGGCACCACGGCTTCGCCCTGCTCTTCCTCTTCCTCTGTTGTGAGTCTGTCCAGCTCATCTCCCTCCATGCATGAGTTAACAGCATTCCTCTCCAGTCGCGCCACTACCGCGGCCAGGCTCTTTGAGGAGTTGGAACTAGCCTGCTGTTGTTCCTGTGACTGCACCTGCATCAGAAGTTTGAAGCTGTCATTTCTGACTAGTGCAAATGACGTACAAGTGTAAGTACATAATACTACTCTAAATGGTGGGAACACAATTCTGTTCCTAAAACTACCTTCCTCTAGAGTCAAGATCCAACTCAAATAAAAAACACACCTGAACTTAGCAATGAGGGTCTTTCGCTGCATCTGAATATCCATACTATATAGTATGCCAAAAACAGTATGCCAATAGAGTAGCAGGCCCGAATCCTCAGTATTCATAAAACAGTAAGTGAATGACCTACTATTTCTGGTGATATTCTGAAGTGTGGATCAACAATGCCCCCATTCCCAGATGAAGTATGTCTGCAATCTATTCATACTACCTGCATGCATACCTAAAGAAGGTACTATTTTACCAGCTGAGAAGTGTGTCCTTCATCAAATACAGTACATAATCTGACAGTATGCAATTTTGGATGCAGGGACGGTGTTCACCCCAACTGTTTCAATAGGAAATACGTCAACACAGAAATGAAAACTGCACTTGTCAAGAGTTTTCATGAGGTCTTAAAGTATATGAAATTATTTCAGTACTCACAATGAATTCGATATGATCACACGCTCCAAGACTTCTACTTTAAATAACAACTAAATTATAAATAACAAATAATAGTAAGATAAAAATGTTTAAATAAATTATCAACTCCACTTTCCAGCAATGCTGCAAACCATGCAGCTTTCAGATCTGCATTCTTTGTATTAAGCCAAGCAGTCAATCTGAGACATTTAGATCCTCGCTATACAAATTGCAGTTTAGCAAACTTTAACTTAGTATGCAGTCAAGTTTGCACGTTTACATGCATTTGAATAGAAATGACTGGAACCAAATGTTAAGTGTGACTGCCCCTTTAGAGTATGATTGGAACTAAACTCTGGAGGACGATAGATCTCCAGGAATCAGACTGCACTATAACAGCAGAAGTATCAAGACAAAAGTACAAAATTAAAACTACTACTAGTTGTCAAAAGTCCAGCAGAGAGAGAGAGAGAGAGAGAGAGAGAGAGAGAGAGAGAGAGAGAGAGAGAGAGAGAGATCTTAACCAGAGAAATCCACATATGGGCCAAAACATTGCGAATTCATAAGGAATCTCATTATTTAATATTTAATGCTATTTAATAGAGAACCTGAGAATGGAGCTGTAGAGAAATGGAAATTAAACCAGTCAGTACAGCAATCATCCAGAACGATAAACCAACTTAATTTATATTAAATACATTTGCCTAAAGACAAACCATTTAACTATGCAAAAAGTAATAATTACGGCATGAACTTCAAGAGTATACAAAACAACCAGGTTGTAAACTAAATGGTTTACAAAGGTAAGAAATTATTATATAAACATGCCTTTTTTGATGTCTTGCTGAATCAGTCAGATTAAATAAAACAGGTTTGAAAACAGAGGTCAAGCAACTAATAATCATTTTCCTTTGATGGACTAGCTTGCAAAATTTCCATCATGTTCTATTTTTCAGTTGTTTAGGTCTACAATAACCTGGATTTGACAAAACATAAGCTACAATCGAATTAAATAAATAATAAAAGACTAAAATCATAAGACTACTGACATGCATAAGGTATCACTGATAAGTTCTTATTGAACTTAAAAGTTCTTGAAGTAAACGAAATTTGAAAAGTCAAAAAGTTACCACTGTTCAGAAAAATACTTAACGCTTGGTATTTTTTAATGTGATACTGACATCACAAGAACTGTAGCAAGAGCTCCTTTAAGGGGTGGTCACACTACACTACGAGCTCTATTCACTCCCATTCAAATGCATCCGAACGCGGAAGACCAGAAACGCAGCCTCATGCAAAGAAATTTCTTACTACATTGCATATCAAAAGTTCAAGTTTGGTGGACTCTGAACTGCGAAGCTGTATGATAAGAGGACGTGTGACCGATAGAAAATCAAAATATCACATACTGAACTCTTGGCTCAGTACAAAGAATAAATATTTCAAATTTGTGATTTATTGTTACAGTAAAGTCAGTAGACAATATACTGTATTTTAACATTTTTAATATAACATTATTTGTGATGTATTATTTACTTCTACCAGAAGCCCTCTCATGTGACATCATATCCTGGTCCGCTGCATTGTCTGGAAAAAATGTGCATACTTAAAGCCTAGTGTGGCCACCCCTTTAGTCTTAACAAGCATAGTTTTGTGGATATGTGGTTTGTCTTAAAACTTTTTCACCTTATCAGAATTCTTCAGTGTGAGAATTTTTCTAAACTAGGGAAATGCATTAAACCAGATACCCTTTTTTCCTCTCATCTGTCAAGATGAAGGAAAGCATTTTGGATTGGGCACACATGTTTGTAAAGTTCAGAAAATGACTGAAATTTTCCATTAATGCAATCTCTGCTTGAAACATTAAATGTCAAGCCAAATTCCATAAGAGCCAAAACATGCTCAAGTATTTTTTCGCCTTTCATACACCCCCCACCCCCCCACCCCAAGAATACAAAATACTCTCATAAATACAAATGAAAAAAAAAGAAAAAAAAAATGCTATTTCTGAACTGTGCACATATTCCTCCTCTACAAATCAGCACCACTAACTGAAAGCATGTAAATGATAACTAAAGACATCTGATTCTGAATGCATTCCAATGTGCTCTACACTTTCTTAAAAAGGAAGGTAGTCCAACTCTACCTTTTTATGTCTAAGGGGCATTCTCTCCTCCACAAAGTGATTCTCCACTGTGTTCCTGTTCGACATCTTGGTTATTTTCATCTTCTTTTGCATAATACTGTGCTCTAATTCCTCAATGCTTTCTGAAAAAGAGGAGGGAAATTTCAGAATAATATTTCACTTCAATACTCTGGAAGATGCAGTTAAAACAAGGACATGTCAAAAAAGGAACATTTTATGAGCTTGGTGGACAACTTTCACAGTAACCTTGTAAGGACACAGATGACTAGCTATTGTTATAATAAACTATTAATGGAGCATGTAACCTGCAAAGTGATGTTGATGGTGCAGCATCAATATGATTTTGACAGGCAGGGTCGTCACACCTGTCAGAGTGTGATGCAGTGCCATGTAAACCAAGGCCGTTTGGAGACGGCTAACCAGATAAATTGCACACAAACCTACCTGTGCCTACTTACTCCCCATCATGCCAAGTAGATCATGATCTTAATCATCAACCTGAGGTCTAGAATGTTTAAGATGGATAGTTCACCCCAAAAAAGGAAACACACCCTTGTGTGTTTTGAAACGTGTATAACTTTCTTTCTTCTGTGGAACACAAAAGATGTTGTGTCCATGCTGCTCTTTTCCATACAATGAAAGTGAAAGGTGAAAATGGTTGTCAAGCAAGATTTTAAATTTCATTCTGTTCTTTGCACAAGCTATCTTTTGGCATCAGAAGACCTTTATGATGCTTTTATGGTGCTTTTTTGTTTTTTTTGTTGATCTTTTTGATGGTTGACAGCCCTATGTTTGTTCCCTATACATTGTCATTATATGGAAAAGAGCAGCTCAGACATTCTTCTAAACTTCTCATTTGGTGTTCCATGGAAGACAGAAAGTCAAATATGTTTGGAATGACATGGTGAGCTAAAGATGATGCACTTTTAATTTTGGATGAACTGTCCCTTAAATGATGAATGTTTTCAGTTTTTTACATGGGGCATGGCTAATAGGACTCCAGGTCCACCACAACAGATTGTAGACAGCTTAAGTTCAAGCAAACTGATTTACCTGCTTAATAAAACCTGTCCTGGAGTCCAGACTTCTGTTCCTAACGAGATCAGGGTTGCAAAAGCAAGTTAAGCCACACATGTAGATTTGTAATATACCTAACTAGGCCTAAGTGAAGCAGGAGTGAAAGAGGCTGGAGGTTTTCACAGCTTAAGCTGAAGCAGGAAGTGACATGACAACAAATCTGCCATCAGCAGATTGATTTAAACACCACTGTCTTGTTCAAGGATTGTTGCACTTTTATCAGTTATGGTGGTGATAATTTAACATGATAATATGCTGCCTTAATATTTCAAGCGGAATAAAGAACATAATCGAAAACACTACACAAAAACAACCCTTACCTTGCTAGCTAATGTGATGACAGTATTACCTAGCTGCTTGAGCTAAAACAGCTAGCTGGTAAAATACAGCTAGACATTTCAAACGGGTTATCTAGACAGATAGTACACAAATTTACCTGTTCAAAGACTGTTTAATTACTTTTATGACTATTTTATTTTCCATTAGGCATATTCTCCATCGAAGGATGAAGGAAGCGTTAGCAGCGAGCGAACACACGTCGTTCTCTCCTTTAACACCCTCTTATCTTTTATTTCAGTGCTTTAGTAAACTTATTCAAACGCGTTCCACGCGCTTTCTTCCTCAGCATTAAATCTAAACAAACCGTGCTGTTAAAACACACCCTTCAGTCTCTGTATCGCGAATGAAGAGAAAACAAACAAAAACATAGCATTGGAAACGAGCTAAAAGAACAGAATGCTTCAAACAAATAAAACCTGCCACATTTTCTTCGTCTCTATCGATTAATCACATACGATCATAACACTAACACACACACCGATTATAGCTATAATCTTCCCCATACACTTTCAGAAAACAACCTACTGCAAGTGATTAAAGCATGTTCATGCCACCCACGTGAAACGGTTGGTAACACTTTAAAACAACTTTCATTATTACGTCATAAACATATTATAATGCGTAACAAACTAGCCATTTACGCACACTGAAATATAAATACATATGAAACAAGTAAGCATCTAAGTTGCATGACATTTCTAACTAATCTTACGTGCATGCACACATGATCTTTGAAGCATTATACACTAGTACAACCATGCTTGTTAATGTAATTAATGAAGGATATTATTTCTGTTAATATGAACAGAAGAGCAGAACTCACCTGCTAGGGCGAGGATGTGTGCTTTGGCAGGCCCGCCTGTGCCTCTCAGCACCACATACACCTTCTTGTCATCAAAATCTCTTTTGTGCACAGGCTGGAAATCTTTCACGTCTGACACAGGTAACACGTAGCACATGTCGTCCTCCAAGAAACGCATGAACGCGTACATTATTTTTGCTCTTTGATCCCTGCTCTTTGGGATTGGGATTGACAGTTTCCCCTTAAAAAAGATTGGTAAAAAAACACATATAAACACAAACGGGGGAGATAGCGGAGGAGGCCTCTGCGATTGACTGCTTCTGTCTGGCTGGTGCGTTTCTAGTTGAGGAAATGCACAGCGCGCCCCCCCCTCAAAGAAGACTGTACTAATCAAAACAGAGACCACCTGGGGGTTTCTCTTTAAAAAGTGTCATTTGTCTTTATCGTTGTTTTTTATTTTATTTATTTATTTTTATTTTTTTTTAGCTTTAACTGACTTAAAAATGCGATTAAATCTAAAAATAATAGTTATTTATTATGTATAATTAATAACTATATTATAATTATACTGTAAATAATATAAAATACAATTATTTTGAATAATAATATATTTTAATATTATATTATATAATATTATGTATGTTAAACAGAGACAGAGATTATTATTGGTTATTATTTTATTATATTGGTTATTACAATGCAAATTTTATGTACAAGATTTTTGTATAACTACTGACCAGTATAGTTGTTCTGCATGCATTTTAGCAGTCAGGATATTATTTCAGTATACTTGAATAACCATTTATTTTTTATTTATTAACATGGCTAGTTTTGACAGCATGGTATATGGAGATCATTTGAACATATAAAGTTAATAAAAGGACACCCCAAAATGTAAATTATATCATCATTTACTCACCCGCATGTTGTTCCAAACACAAATGACTTTCATTCTTCCATGGAACACAAAAGGAGATGTTAGGCAGAGTCAAGGGCATAGGGAAATTAGATTTGGTACAGCAGACTCTTTGAAACAACCCAGCAACAACAACAACAACAACAACAACAACAACAACAAAAAAAAAAAAAAAAAGGCAGAATGAATGCACCAGTGTTGTTTCCTTTTAAATTTAATTGGAGATTAATCACAATGGTTCGTATGAGATGTTATGTGGAACATCAACAGAAGTGCAAGCATCACTTAGGCCCATGCTTGCTTTCTTGCTTGCTAGCACCCTGTGGCTTTCCACCTCTGAGAAAGAAAGTATCCAATGTGGCATCCCTGTTAATGTGTTTTCAATATCTCTCATATCCCTCTCATACAGCACAAAAAAAAAAAAAAAAAAAAAAAAAATTCTTTCAGCCAGCCAATCATTACCATAATTGATTCATTCACCTATTACTTTTGTTCTGCACTGATGGTTTTAGCTGAATGCTGTGAGAGAAGAGGCATTCTCCAGGATCACAATTGACTGTATCAGTGTGTGTAGATGAGAATGTTTCTGCCAGCATGCTGCTTTGCCATCCCTGCCATTCTCTTTCCTTGCTTCTCTCCAAATGACAAAGCCTATCTGACAGAAAAGGAACACTTTGTTATTGTAAAACAGGCAGGTTGTTATACACAAGGATGGATTTCTTCACTTGTACTTTAATAACGAGAAAGGCACAGTAAATAAATGGCACTAACAATTCGTTCTGCTTCGCCTGCCGTAATTGAAAAGTAAGTGATGCAGAACTTTGGATGCTTTGCCCTTTCTACTTTTCTCTCTCCATTTATTTCCTTTCATTTTGTCACTGTTTGAGTCAGATCTGCGATCGAGTCCTGAGTTGTTTCGTTGAAATTGCAGAGATGAGGTTTGCTTGAAGGATAAGATGGCGAAGTTTGTTTTCGACAAGACAAACCATAGGCTCTGTAAGGCCCACAGACAGTGTGTACTTTCAATCCAATCTCTATTCTGCTTAATACCAAATCAGCAAAATGACAGTCATTGTGTCGTGAGCTTTAAATGGACAGTAAAAAGAACTTCTCAGTCTCAGTGAACGGACTGAGCCGCAGACCTCTGGGATGGACTGGTCCCGAGGCGTGTTGCTGGGCAGAGTGGTGTAACTGATGCAGTCTGAGTGAGTGGGCTTTGCAGCGACTGGGGCTCAGCGCGCAGCGAAAGGATTATTCTTAATCTAATCTGCTTCTCAATGGTTGGCTTGTCCTGCACTCACAGTCTGCATCAATAGGACTACCCATAGATCCCTGGCTGATGTGTTCAAGTGGTCCCAGTTCAGGACAGAATGTATTGAGTGTGAATTTTGAGACTGAATTGCAAGTTATAGTGAGCGATTTTAGCAACTCTTCAGACCTGAAATAAGCCTGGAATTGCATTTAAAGGTAATCTGTGTAATTTTTCGTTGTTAAAAACTTTCCCAGTTTTACATGCACAGACAACTTAGGACCCTTCAAAATCGGTTGTATTTTTTCCCCAAATCCCGTTAATTTTTTTCTCTCACAAATTCCATGTTTTATTTTATTCTGAATTCCGTATTCAACAGTTTAATCAAAGTCTTTTTAGCAAGTCAGGTAACTCGGCAGCCATATTTGGAATGCTCCCGTGCAGTTATTTTTCTTTGTAAACAAGTGGCATACAAGTGCAGCTCCTATCTACTTGAATGGGGAAAGACAGAAATCTCCAAAACAGTTGGTCAAGATTACAATCAAAGAACATATGTCAAATTAGCAGTAAAAACTTGAGTTGAATGACAGGCGATGTCTGTATCTAAAAGGTGATTTTTAACTGTAGGGCGGGACTTCCTGTCGACATCCGTTGACCTTTGGCCATTCCAATTTCTCCCATTTTTTTAATAGAAGTGGCCCATCTCTGCTAAATAGTATCTGGTTTAATTGAATTTTATCATCAAATGGGTGTATAAACAAATTAATTCATAAAACATTAGTCAAATGAAAATAGAACAATTAATTTATTGGTGTTATTAAAAAAAGGTAATGTGATGAATATATATATATATATATATATATATATATATATATATATATATATATATATATATATATATATATATATATATATATATTCATCACATTACCTTTTTTAATAACACCAATAAATTAATTGTTCTATTTTCATTTGAAAATAGAACAATTAATTTATTGGTGTTATTAAAAAAAATTAAAGCTTGATTTAAACGGATATATATATATATATATATATATATATATATATATATATATATATATATATATATATATATATATATATATATATATATATATATATATATATAATCCATTTAAATCAAGCTTTAATTTTTGCAGAAAACTGAGTAAAGCCCTTTCAGTTTCTGTGAGGTTTAATAATCACACAAGGATATATTGTGATTTTAAATTTGATAAATTCATTGCCATTCAGACATACATTTTTATCTCAAACATGTGAAATACCATGAAATTCCACATTTTACACTTAATTCCATTTTTATGACTGGATTCCCTAATTCCATCCATGTTTTCCACATCACGGAAATCATAAGGTCTGTAAACTGTAAGTAAGCCATTCTTAGGTTGACCTTTTTGGGTGAACTATGGAAGACACAGAGGGAATTTGGGATACCTGTTTGAAAACAACAATTCCATCACCCAGAAGCCATATCACCCTGTAGCTCTAGACTGGTTACCCACTGAAGCTAAGCGGGGCTGAGCATGTGTAGTACCTGGATGGGAGACCTCCTGGGGAAAGCTATGATTGTTGCTTGAAAAGGTGTTAGTGAGGCCATCAGGGGGTGCTCACCCTGTGGTATGTGTGGGTCCTAATGCCCCAGTACAGTGATGGGGACACTATACTGTAAAAATTCACTGTCTTTTAGATGATATGGTAAACTGAGGTCCTGACTCTCTGTGGTCATTAAAAATCCCAGGAAACTTCTCATGAAGAGTAGGGGTGTAAACCTGGTGTCCTGGCCAAATTATCAACCATGGCCTCCTAATAATCCCCATCCATTAATTGGCTGTATCACTCTACTCTACTCGATCCTCTCAACCAACAGCTGCTGTGTGGTGAGTGTACTGGTGTGGTATGCCTGCTGTCGCATCATCCATGTGGATGCTGCACACTGGTGGTGGTTGAGGAGAGTCCCCTGTTCAATATGTAAAGCACTTTGAGTGTAGTGTCAGAAAAGTGCTATATAAATGTAACATTCATTCAATACATTCATTCATTTGTTGACAGTAGTTGCACAAAAATGACATCCTGAAATGTTTGGGCTATGTTAATGAGATACATGTTGAAAGAATAGCGTGCAAATGATAAAACTGGCAACAACGGAGGGAAAATGTTAGAACCAGGTATTGACCTACAGTATGTCTCTCATACGGATGACGCAAGTTTGAATGCGGCTTGCAACATTTCTTGATTCTTCTTCCAGTCCTCTCTTGTATTGTTCTTATAAATAAAAAGTGGCAAAAAGACCAATAAAAAAGAGGGAAATATATCAAGCTGAATATGTTCTCGAGGCTTCTGAAAAAACAGATAAATGTTGAACTGATGATAGACAATCATGTGATTTTGCAATACTTCCTTGAAAATCTCACACATAAAAACCCATAGAAACAGATGAAATGACAACGTGGCTCCACCCGGCACTCTCCTGCACAGCTATCAAACAATGAGCACTTGAACTAAGTGTCTGCTACCCCTCCACCTCTAAAAACACATTTATTGTGGTGATGGTGCCTCATAAAATGTTTGGCAGTGTCAACATTATCAGCGGCTCAGAGTCAGACATCATGCCCCTTCAATTAGAGCTTCACAGCTCCCCTCATTCATCTTTATTGGTGATACATTAGCCACCATTAAATAAAAGACATGGGATAATCTCCATAATGATGTGGATGATGAAGCCGAATTTCGGAGAGGGAGGTGGGAGCACTGTGACTAGAATAAGAAAGAGGGTGGGTGTCGGGTGCATGGTAGCACTAGACGTGTTTTGGGTCAGTGCCTGGGAGAGGAAGAGGAGAGTGATGAAGATGGGGATAGATGGACATGAGGAGCTGTGACAGAAGCATTAGCTGGTAACACATTAGCCATTACCACGCACCCAATCAAAACAGCGCACCTGTGCCAATCGGGGAGACTGACAGACGCTAGCCCAGGTGCGTGTGTGTATATATGTGGGGATCTGTGTTTGTGTGTGTGTTGGTACTGGCTGGCTAAGCATAGAACCAGACGGCACACATTTAAAACCGGCTGCCTTTGCCAGAATCTGTGAAGCACACAGAGGGACAGCAGGGATCATTTAGAGAACATTAGAAATACACAGGTATGTTTTAAAATAAAGCTTCACAGGGTCTTGGGGAAAAAGTTGGCACCATCATCTTCTATTGATCAACAACTTACAAGGCAGTGATCTCCTCTTGTTTAACTGAACTGCCCCTAATTACGTTACTTTATTTTGTCCTTTAATTAGGGCCTCATGAATAATTGATTAGCCGTGAAGTCATCAGTTGGGCAATAAAAAAGTGATAGTGCGTGAAATGAACAGCAGCCCCAAAGCTCTGACTGGCACTATTAGTCACTAATGCCAGTTGCCCCGAGACAGACTTCAAAACGGACAGCCCAAGCAGATGCAAACTATATTGTATAACCACTCTTCAATGCCTTCATCAAATATTTAAAGGGGTATCATTTCCAGCACGATGTCCCGCTGAGCATTCTCTGACTGGCGGCAAGGGGGACATTGATCTTCCTTTTAAAGAAAAAAACGAGAGTTTCAGAGATGTTTCTTATACTTTGGGTCTGCTCAGTGTGCTTCATCAGGATCTTTCTCTTTGTCTCTGGGGCAAATGCTATCGATCCAGCCAGGTCAAGAATCTGCATCACGTCCCAAACATCTAAAAATGATCTCTGGGCTGCATTAATATGAAAGACTAGACAGCACTTTTTTTTCCCTTCGTCCTGGATAATGTCCGATTTGCACTGCACAGACACTTCATTTGTCCTCATTGGGTGCAGACGATAAACTGTGAATATTTGATTGCATGGAGCTGATTACTGGATCCATCTGTTTGATTAAGATACGTCAGAACCAGCTTGCAAAGGCAGTCATAAAGGGTAAACTAGCTAAAATAATCATATATAATCGTTATGTTTTTGAGAACTACATATCGATTGTCTGTTTTGAGTTGGCAAAATTAAACACTCAACATTTATATAGAGGGAAAATACCAAAATGCGATGAAACCAACAGTCAAAGGAATAGTTCACCTAAATATAGAAAACTCTTTCATCACTGACTCACCTTCACATTGTTCCAAACTTGTATGACCTTCTTTATTTCATGGAACACAAAAGGAGATGTCAGGCAGAATGTTAGCCTCATTCACATTTAACTTTTATTGTATAGAAAAAAAAAAAAGATGCAATGGAAGTGAATGGTGACTGGGAATAACATTCTGTTATACCTTTCCTTTGGTGAAACACAGAATAAAGAAAGTCATATAGATTTGGAACAGCCTGACAGTGAGTGCATGATGTCAGAATTTTCATTTTTTTGTGAGCTATCATATTAAGATCACAAAGAAATCAGAACTGGGGTTTTGTGGCTTTTAGTCTATGTGAGGTAGCTTTGACACTGAGAACAGGGTCGGATTGGCACACCGGGAGTGGTGGGACCTTTCCGGTTGGGCTGGTTGGTCACTAGGAGGCCGATGCACAAATTATATAAAATAAATAAATAAATATCCACCTATTTCTGACTAGCAATAGCAAGTAGCAAATCATACTGAAGAGCCCTCTGATATGTCCCGCCCCAACTTCCTGTTTCTATAGGAAATGAAAACTGCACTTGTCAAGTCGATTTAATGGGTCTTTTTTTTCCCTACAGTAAAATACAAATTAATTAAATATTCTATACTTTTGTGGCATTTTTTCCCCCAGAAGGCCACTTATGTTACATCACTGAGCTGATATGTTAGTAAACAATACAAAAGGCCTTTTCAACCATTATCAAAAAATCGATTTCATAATACTCTGTCATAATGTTTGAGACACTCAGTCTCATTTGCTATTAGATAAGACATCTGGTAACAAGAAGACCACACACACTCGCAGCGTGACATCACACTTCAAGAGCAATTCTTGTCATCCTGGTCCTCATCCTCTCTAAGCAGTGTCAGCTTTTCAGCCCTAATGGGAAGTGACAGATTTATCGTCCAGATTTACTAGGTGTGCTAATATGACAGCAGTAAAATCGAGGTCTATAGTTGGCCATTGTTACACGCAAACGTTTTGATTGCACGTGGGTGGATCTGATAACAGGGCGATGGCAGGTGGAGCGTGTGAGTGAACCGCTCTTTGTTGAGCCGACACAAACATAAACATACACACCAACGCATGCCACAGTTTCACCGGGAAAGGAACTAATGAAGTGACCCCACAAACGAGGCCTGTCGGTAACCAGGTAACCAAATCAAGAGTCTGACAAAGCTAGCGGCTGAGAACGAATGGAAGAAATCGCCGGAGAATGAGTGTGGGTAGCTCAGTGCTAGTGGCAAAGAAGTCTCACAGGATAATCCCTGTTTCTTTCTCTCTATTGCTATTTCTTAGTTCTTTTCTGACTGCCTCTCTTTTTTTTTGAACTAACTCACTCAATCCGTAGCAGAGGGTCCTCGTCTGAACTCACCTCTATTACGCACTCTCTGGCAGGAAATAACAAAAGGCCCTCCGACATGAAATTTCACTCTTTTTTTTTTCTTATGGATTTGCTGCACTTGGCAACAGCAATTGCCCTGGTGATGACAAAATAGTTCTCGCTGTCTAGTCTGTCTCCGTAGAAGGGCTGTTAAATTACAATTTACATTTTCCCACATATCTTCCTCTGTTTCTCGCATACAATAGCATGCACATATGATCGCAAAGCCGTGAAAAGAGAAAGACAATTTAATAGCAAATAGCACACTGCATTTTCATATAGTATCTTTAGAGTGTTGTTTTGTTTTTTTTCACGGCAAACAGAAAAACCCATGGCTAATTATGTGAAGAAGGCGTGAAATTGTGATATTTGCATGGCTGGGGATATTAACTAGAGGCATTAGTTGTTGAAAAGCTTCAAGGCTGGGCTCCAGACATGTTTTTAAATAATGGTTTAATGATGCATATTTTACAAATACTTTCCAAGCCACACTAGAGGCTCCCTCTCTCTCTCTCTCTTCACCCGACTACATTAACGCTCTTATTCTTTCTTCATTAACAGGCTCACAGCCTTTTTGCTATGCTCCTTTGTGTGCATTTGGAAAAAAATAACTGGAAAATAGATGGCATAAGGCAACCGATTGGCATTTTGGTTTCTCTATCTCTTCTCTATCCCTGTTATTCTCTGTGTGGAATCTCCAAACCGCTGTTCATTATATTAATTTATTGGTATTCACTTTTACCCACCCTTCATGAATATGATAAAGTCACTGATCAGAATGTTAAGATGAAATATCAAGATTTAAATATATGCTTTAAAAAAAATATAATGAAGATAATGATGAATGTCAAAAAATGCAACCGATCATGTGTAGCTGAGGCCTATATAAACAACATGATCATGCAGGAAATTGACATGTTGTTTCTGAAAGTTCATGTACACTGAAATTGTCATCCGAATTACTGACAGGCAATGTTTACCATTTGATCAAATGTGACCTTTCCCTCTAGTGCTGCTGATGGCATGCCACAGTGTTCAGAACCAGAAAGTAATTGCATTAACTTAAACAATGGTGATCACGATTTGGAGGTTGCGTTTTCACTCTAAAATTACATTTTAACTCCGCCGGTGATTAGGTTTAGGGTTGGGCTTTGGGTTAGGGTGTAGAGTTAATAAAATATGCATTCCTGTTGACTGTTTAACATCTATGATAGCTAAAAATACAACTCACTTTTGGCACCACTCTGTGGACATTTCATGCAACAGCACTTCCTGCTTCAGCCACTGGGGGCAGTGATTGAAATTTCAGTAAACACAGAGGGAATTATATTTAAAGGTGCAGTATGTAAGATTCAGAAACCCTTATTATTAATGACACCTGTGGTCGTTAAGTGAACTGCAGCCAGCTACCTGTTGCTCGTGCTTGCGCTCGTGCACACACTCCATAGGGATGCGAGCATCAGCCAAAACAATGACGTAACGTACAAAGAGACAACGTGATTCACCGGCATCATGCTGACAGATGAGGTAGCATAATTAAAATTACACAGTTATGATTTTTTTTACTACAAACTTTGAGACTGTATATTATATTTGATTCTCCAGTGCTGGAACAGGGCTAAAACAAAGTGTAGATATAGGTCTGGCTATGCAAGACTGTAGTTTGAAGTAATCACTTTCTTTGCATGATACATTGACTGCATTTATACGATAGCCTATGTCGGCGTTAGCTAGCTAGCCAGCTTTATCAATAGCTGTTAGCTAAATTTGGTGGATGATGAAAGTTGCTGTTTATAAAATAGACTGTTCATTATAAATATGTTGACACAGTTCAGTATTGATGTGATTCCATCAAAACTGTCATTTTGATATATCGATGCGCTATTGTTTTATAATAATAGAATGTATATATTTTCTGTATAACCAAGTTAGGTTACACTAATGAATGGGTCTTTTTGCATTATCCTGATCATTGTCTAGCATTCATTTCATGTGTTATTGTAGTTTACCTTGCTGAATAATTACAGATTAACATTGTATATGACAGTTACTGTGCAGGCAAGATCAAGTTAGCTAAAATTACACAGATCAATCCTTATGGCACTATATTTCACATGCTTTGCAGTTATTTAAGCTTACCTGTCCAATAAGAAGAACACCAATTCAGGGTCGGTTTTGATCCCCAAAACCAAATGAAGGTCCCTCCAGGATTCAAATGCCCTGCCAATGTTCACTCTACTTTTCGCTCGACCACGATCACGTTTCCGCTTAGCCAGATGGGATTCAGTTTTGATTCACATTTTTATTTATTTATTTTTTATTTTTTGGCTTACTCTGAGTTTGTGTAGGAGTCGGTGTTGTGCTGGGAGCCGGACGTTTGCTGGATTCCATTTCTAAGATAACGTTACCTAGTGTTGCAGACTGTCTGTTGACGCGGAAGAGAAGCTATTACTGAGGCAAGGCTCTTGGGAGCACGCATAAACTCACATCCTTTGGATTTTCCCGGCAAAAGCGACCCACTCCCTTTGCATGAAAATCAGTCTACAGGCTTTAATAGGCAACCTAAAAAGTCCGGGAAGGGCAATTTTTTTAAGTTGCGTTACAAGCCGTTCACATACACACACAAAAAAGGCAAATATTACAGGAAAATTGTTTCATATTGCACCTTTACAATTATCTGCATTTCATTAACATTTGAATGAGTGCCAGAGCAAATGTATGTTTTTAGGTACCTGTTTTGTAAAAACACAAGCACACATAAGAACACAGAACACAATTATTAGTGAATGAGAGCCAGTGACACAGGTTAAATAAACATTTCTCTTTTGTTGTCTATCATTCCCCATCTCGCTTCCTGTAATTCGCACAGCATTTTCCAATCTCTGTTCCCTGATCTTGCTCATTATAACAAGCCTGGCCCACTCTGCTCCATTAGAATCAGATCTCACTGGTGCAGGTATTGGCCACTGTGAGGTGCAGCTGCCCAAGTGCTGCTTTGGCTCTGAGTTGCTGTAGTGAGACAAAAAAGCACAAACAGCAAGGTGTCTGGCCACAGGGCCCCAGTCCAGAGACCATCAGGCTCAGACTTGTCCTACTGCTGGACACCATACAGACCCCAAAACAGAAATGGCCAAGAAAACACTCAGGGACATATTCGCCCAGTCAGAGCACAGAAACTGGCAGAGAATGTGTCTTAAGCATTAATTATACAGGGCCACAGAGGCCAGTAAACACAAAGGAGGAGATTAATCTAATGTGTGACGTTTCAATGCATTAGGCCAAATATTCAGATGGTAATATGGTACAGTAAAATCATGTGCATGGTGACTTATACTATTACCACATAGCAGCTAAAGTAATCACAATAAATCATTCTTCTGCAGTAATGGAGTTCATCACCTAACTGTAGGTGATAGTACATTTGTCATCCAATCAAATTTCAGAGACAAAACTATCAATTTAAAATAATATTTATTTTGCAATCAATATATTACACCACCAGTTAAATTTTGGACACACAAACTAATTCTTTATTGCTATTTTCCACACATCTTACAGTAATAGTAAGTCATCAAAACAGCAAAATAAAATTCTAGAGTGAAAAAAATAAAACAAAAAAACAATAGTACTAAATTATAGCTTCATCAAAGTCACCACCCTTCAACCAACTTCATGAGGCATCCACTTGGGATGCTTTTGAAACAGTATTATTCCCATACAGTTCCCACGTATGTTGGGCACTTATTGGTGGCTTTCCCTTCACTAGCTGGCCCTGGTCATCTATTGTATTATAAAGAAAGTGACATGTAGGCACTATTTATGTAATGCTTGCAGGAAAATGAGGCGAGAGAGAATAGATCTAAACACAGAAACGTTTAATCAAAAAACCAAGGAAGATAGCATTACATGGAAGGCAGGAAAAAGAAAACAAACACTACAGCCATTTGTAGAAACATACGGACCAGAACTGACAAAGGACAAGAGAACATGAGGTCATATATATACACAAAGACTAACAAGGATGATGGCACACACCTGTGAAACAATCATGGAAGGAATCAGTAAATTAGGAACACAGAAAAAACAAGGCCAAACTCAAACTTCAAACTAAGAGTCCTCGAAAATGTCAACATAAGTCTTTGCAAACATAAGGACGATGATGATGACATGACAGAACCCCCTCAAAGGGCGTCTCCTGGCTCCCAAAGATGGATGATGTGTCAGAGGGCCAGCAGACCAGGACGGAGCCGACGGATGATCAGGAGGCCAGGGCGGAACTGGCAGAGGGTCAGGAGGTGGAGACACTGGAGGTGGAGACTGCCGTTTTGAGGCTGGTGTGGCGCTGACAACAGCAGGGGATTGGCCTCTGTGGCCGAAAGTGTCGGTAGTGGTTGGGAAACCTCAGCCAAGGTTGGGACCACCGAGGCCAGGACCCCCCAAAGGAGGGAGTGGAGCAGCCACATCTTACCATGAAGGGTCAACATAAACGTCTTGGCAAACATAAGGACGATGACGACGTGACAATTTATAGTATTCTACAGAATTAATTTAATGCATTTAAGCATAAGCCTTTAGATAAAAAGGTTTTTAAAAGGTTAAGAGTTTTTTTCATGAGGAACAAATTCAGTCAAATGTGTCCAATCGTTTGACTGGTAGTGTATATAATGAAATTGTGAGAGAGAAAAAATATCTAATATCTAAAACTAACACTTTAATAAAAAAATACAATGAAAAAAAACATAAAATTATCAACACAAAAAGCAATAATAGAAAAAAGTGTTCAGTTTATTTTCATGCTTGAAAAAGATGTAAAATTGTGAGACTGAAGGCCAAAAAGAGCAGCTGAACGATACTGAACGCTTTCCCCCCTGACTGTGAACCTGGGCTTTTATTACAGTGATGATTTACTTATGTACACACAGACAAAGACATGAGACACATGTCTGAGCGTGTGTGTCTAGCAGAATCTTACCCAGAGAACAAGAGCTCCCTGCATTTGAGGAGATCTGAAGGTTGTCTATTATGTGTTCTCTGAGCAGTGAGCTTGCACATCTCTCCAAGCCTCATGAATGTAATTGACCTTTTTTCTGTGATGCTGCTGAGAAGGAGACCAATGGAGGGGGGGGTGTAGTGACACAGAAACTAAACATCAGCCAAGCAAAGTTAATTGTCCAGCTGAACAATAACGCAACGGAGACTGAGGATACCTAAAGGACATTCAAATCAATAGATCGACAACAGCCTTTCCGAAAAGATGGCTGAACTCAATTTTCTAACTGTGGACACCTCCAAAGCTCCAAACACACTGAACCCCCCCCCCCCCCCCCCCAATTTAAAACCATGACCACCCCGAGACAAACTACTGCTGCTCTCATTAAAAGCAGTCAGTGCCCCATCCTCCTCCACAGCCAAATATATTTTTATTTGTACACTGCTTGCAAGGCAGCATGTTTTGAAATGTCCTCTAACGTCTTTTTTTTAAAAATGTTTATTAATCTTATTTTCTTTTTTTTTCTTGACTTTTTGCAATTAATTCAGCTTGAACAAGTTAACATACAGACTCCATTACAACACTGTAAACAGTAAATCTCCTCTGGACTTGACATTGTTAGAGGCCGTTCAGACCGAATATGTAAAAAATGCGCTAAAAATGCTACACACCGCACAACAAATGTAACAGAACACAGGTGTATCAAGACATGCTTTAAGTTTACTTTCATTTTAACCTTACACATTGTCTAAAAAATGCGTTCCTGCACAAGATGCTGAAAAAACAGCGAGATGCAGCGCAACAGGCAAAGATGTCCATCAAGCGCTTGTTCACATAAAAAACAACAACAATGGAAATGGAAGCAAAATGTTTTCGGTGTGAATGACCTCTTAGAACAGGGCTATTCAACTTAATCGACAAATGGGCCAGATCGAAAAAATCTTCGGGGCACACAAACACAAAATATTTTGTTATCGAAAAGCAAATACCTATAGATATTGTGAAATAGTAGCCCTATAATATTTGTTCACAAAATAAATAAAACATCTGTGTTTATAGTTTAATTTTTTAACATGAGAAATATGTCCACCTATCAGGAAATTACTAAAAATATGCAGGTAAAAAGAAAAAGCGAAAAAGTGCTTTAACAGAGAGTCCATAACAGAGAGAGTAAATCAGACTGATACTTATAATGTTATTGAATAATAACAGTCAGGTTTGTTAGAGGTGCAAAGAATTAACTATTTGACTTGAAATTCTTGACCAAATTAATGAATATAACTTTTCTGTTTCTCTGAATTCACGCTTGTCAGTCATCCATTATTTTAGTTCTTTAATCTACCCATTCTGTCACAATGACAGATTATGATTATTTGTAGCGCAACATCTGCACGAGACAATGTAAAAACATTGAAATGTGACACAATGTCCGTCTAGCCCAAGTTTACATAGAAAAACAATTGATAAACAGTGCGAACAGACACAAAATGCATTCAGTGTGAACAGCCCCTTAGACAACTGACAACCTCATGCAGGCCACTGAGGACTTCAAATGGGCCGGATTTGGCTAGCGGGTCACCAGTTGAATAGGCCTGCATTACAATGTTTCTTGTTCCAAATTGAACCTATACTGATGATGTTGTAATATTTGCACTCTGAAATGTGAATGGTCTTCTTTCATGCATCTGTTTGCATACTGAGGTGGTCTTATCTTACATCTGTTAAACAATCTACTGTATACTGCCATGCAAAGGCAAAAACTAAAAAACGAGTTTAGCTGCCATTACACTGCAAAGATGGTATTGCGTTGTCTTGATACTTGTGCAGAGCTGATCGAAAAACAGGTTGCGTGCTAAGTTTAATGACAGGAAAGATGTCTAGATGTGGCATATAATTTACACAGAACCAAAGTCTAAATAGCAGATTAACACTTTTCTTTTGTTGGCTTGTAAGCACTCGTATTTTCTTCAGGAACTGCAAATCTAGTCATTTCTGTTTTGTTCTTTATCTCTTTTTTTTCCGGGTGTACGTAATGTTTAGCCGTTCTGCATTGTGATGGGAACAGTGGGTGAGGCTAATCATTCTTTAGCTGTTCTGGCCTGAGAAAGGTCAGCTGTTTGAAATGTCAGGCTTCAATGGAGCCAAATTCACATCGTACTGCTCAAGTGTCCAATTAAAGAGGGTCTGTCAGGAGTTGAGTGGGAAGCACTCTTCACAGAGAAGAGCTAATGAGGGGCTCGGGTACGGAGACTCCCCTCACCACTGATCTGCAGGGCCTCAACCAGAGGAGAGCAGGTTCTGACCATGGGCTTGGTGCTCAGAGTACTCCAAAAAGACCACCAATGGCAGAGAGGAGGACATGGCTTGATCTCATTAATGACTATAGGACTATTTTCATTTCTCCATCTCTCACACTGAATCATCTCCACACACATACAGTGGAGTTCAAACTGTGGAGGCCACATTGAAAATCTGGGAAAGAAATTCTAATTTAACCTGGAAATAAACAGAAAGTTTAAGGATTATAAAATAAAGAAACATTATAAGGTAACTTGAATAAGAAATATTTAAGATTCTGCACTATTTCTAGGTCACTAATCAAATTAGCAAATCTGTGACATTGACGTCCACTCTTTTGGAGTCTCAAGCTCACAATGCTTTTTGGAACATTCTCAAATCAAGTTGGGATTACATAGATCATTAGGTTTTGCACAAACTTGTGGAGTCCATGTCAGCTTGATTGCATGCTGTCATTAAAGCAAAAGAGGAGCATATCAAATACTAAGAAACCCTGAAATTCATATCAATTCGTGGATTAAACTTTTCACCAAAATTTTTATGCTGATGATATAATTTGTAAAAATAAATTGTATTTAATTAGAAGAATGAAGTGGGCTCAGGCTTTTGATACCCCACTGTGCACGCACACACACACACACACACACACACACACACACACACACACACACACACACACACACACACACACACATTATGTTATATATGGATAGGTCAGTGTGTCCTATGTGCAGTTGCTGTATCTGTCTCAGTCATCTAAGAGTGCAAGCTGTTTTCCATATAGCAGGAAAACAAGCTTCCGTCACACTCATCATGGACAAAAGCAGGTCAGAGGTCACCGCATTCTCACATAGACTCTGCACATAGAATCCTAATAAGCATCTGAGCAGCAGGTTTATGGAAAGAGACATGGATGGATGAGCTCATTTACAGAGGTGATTTTTTCATTTATAGCATCTAAAATACCCTGTTCACCTCATCAATAAGTCATTAAGCCCATCTGTAGGCTGGTAATCTAAAGAGTGGTTTAGTAGTTGTTCTTTCAATGGTTAGTTTTAATAACCGCATTTGGGGAGTTGATTCTAGATCAGCAAGAAGCACAAAAGCTCTTTAAAGCCCCTCTGAAGTCTGCTTGTGCACAGTTAGAATACTATTGTGGGTTTTACTGCAAGCTGAAATCAGCAAAAGTACCCCCCAAAACTGCCAAGGACTCTAGAGTGAAAAATGTCACTTTTATTATATAACCCAAAATGGGGTAAGATAAAAATCATGTTGCAATCGTGCATGACTTTTGTGAAGTTGTGAAGGTCAGCGGTAGAGTCTTGTGTGGCTTTGGGTAACAGATGCCAAGCAAAGCTGGGAAATTAGCCTGCTCCACGTGCCTTACATAAACATTACTTTAATCAAAGTGTATTAGAGCAGCCAGATATTTTAGGCATATGGAGACTGCATCCTTTCTGGCTCCCCCATCTGTCTCTCCCAGAGCTCTGACTGCAGTTTCAGCCTAAACCCAGATGCACGGCGAAGACAATCAGCTTCCCACAGAGACGTGTAAGCACGGGTTGTACACACTGCTCTGGGAGAGGCACGGCTAGGGTGTTAAGACAGGATCCTGGAAGTGCTGACAAGTTGCAAGAAAAAGCCTCTTATTCTTGCAGGTTTGCTTTGAGTTTGCAGGTGAGGGCTGTTATGAGAAATAAGTCCAAAGAAATATTTTTGCCCTGGTGGTGGGGGGGGGGGGGTCACGTGTCAGCCAAGCAACAGCCATTGAGATGAATGGAAAGGTTAATGCATAGCTTTCTCCAGGTATTATAGACCTACTTGTCTACTACCTACTGCACCCTAATTCACTGGCTCATTGCTGCTATCCTGCTTGTTGGCTGAACAATTTAAAAAAATTGCTGTAGCATCTGTGACAACTGGCTCTGATTTGGCTTTTTGTCAAAGACTAATTGCAGACTTAAAACATGAAAGGACAATGTTGGGCATTTTGCTCAATTATTGTGTGGTTTACTGTGTGCATGCAGTTTCACACCGTAATGACACACACACGTAAACATGCGCACAGCGTTACAAACCAAACTTAGAACACTCACCCGGGTTGGTGATGGTCAGAAGATCCAGCCGCCACTGTTGCTGAATAATAACAAAGAAACAATAGAGGTCTAATGTCAGAGAGATGAAACAGATCTAGTGTAAGATTGGTTTTCTTTCTTTTACTCAGAAATCAGAGTGTGTGCTGTTTGTCTGTTTAGCACATCTTGTTCACCCAAAATACTTTTTATTTGCCATTTTTTTCAAAAATGACAGAACAAGGATATTTTTGTTGTATGTTTTTAAGTCGCATTTTCTATTTGCATTTAGCACTGTTTGTTCCTAGCTGTCCCAACATCACAACATACCCAACCCAATTTTGGATTGCAACAAGGGATGGGAATCGTAAGAAATTTAACAATTCTGGTTCCTTAAGAGTTCAATTAACTATTCTTTTAGTACTTTAGCACCCTGTTTTTTCAACAAAACTAGAATACTAGAAACATAAAACTAGATTGTTTTTTATTGTATGCTGTGACATTTTCTATTATCTGTCCCAGTTTTTGTATATAAACCAAATTTACGTTGGAAAATTCTAAACATGCCTTATTCTGCTGTTTCTGAAGGAACTTCAGTGACTGAGTAACACTGCCAGAGTGAATCCTCATTTTCACCTCACAATAATGGTAAGATATAGTGTAATTCTTCTTTGATATATGATTGTTGGTACTCCTAAATTACTAAAATTAAGTCATATTTTATCTTAAATCTAAACCGTCGCTAAAGGTTCATTAATATGCACACAGTTAATATGTACGTTGTGCCTGTTATTTATCTAAAACTTCCTGCAAGCACACGATCAAACAGTAATAAAGTTATTACATGGATGCTATGTGGAGAAATATCTTTGTCCATTTATTATGCTGTGCCTGTGTAACGGTAGCCAGCTGGTATGTGATAGCTGTGCAGTGTGTAAACCTCACTCTCCTGGCCTTAAGAGATGCACTAGCGACCGAGGCTAGAGGCCATGGCTTTTCTAGCCTCCTTGTTAGAGCATCCAACTCCCATGTCGGGTATTGTCGGTTCAAATCCCGCTTGAGGCGGGTCGAGGTGGACACTGGTGTCCATTGACACTAGTGCCGTGACCCGAATGGGAGTGAAGTTTAGGGGTGTGAGTGTAATGGTAGCCAGCTGGTATGTGATAGCTGTGCAGCGTGTAAACCTCACTCTCATGGCCTTAAGAGATGCACTTGCGACCGAGGCTAGAGGCCATGGCATTATAGCCTCCTTGTTAGCACGTACGACTCCCATGTCAGGGATTGCCAGTTCGAATCTTGCTTGGGGTGGGTCAAGTAGGACTGGTGACACCTGTGATGAGTGATCCTCCTTCAATATCTTTAAATACACATGCAATGCTGATAAACAATAGCGAAAACAGAGAAAAAAAATTAATAAGGCATATGAAAATGTATTTATTGAGCTACTCATTTTTAAGTCTACAATACACTAGCCCATCAGCCTAACATCTTACTCTTGTCTTGCAACTTATTAAAACATCAAAATGACTAATTTTAATCAATATGTAAAATTATTATGTGAATTTTTGGTAGGGATTCCCGTAGTTATTCTTGGGGAGTTGTGAGTGCATCTGACATAATTATTCAGTTCAAACGGAATAGACAGTACCAAAAAATTTTCTGCAACTCTGAACTCTTTTCTCTCTCACTGCGAAACCGACATCTTTCCCTGCATTAATGTTATTAATGCATTAGAGTTGACAAGTGCCAATGCAGTGACATGGTCAGAGATGTAGTGTATTAATAAATGTAGTCTGGAGCAGAGACAACACATCGAGTTTTGAGCTGAGAAAGAACATAAGGCAACAGTGAACTACTTCAAGCATTGGGCATCTCCAGCACAAAAGCTCAGCAGAATGAGGTAAACAATGTTTGTTATGTTTGTGGTCAGGTAAACATGTGGTGCCCTGTTGTTTTGTTAGAGAAACACAAAGAGAAAAAGGAATTAATAGAGTGATAAACATAATATCAATATGTGATTAAAAAGGTTACCATGAGTAGCTGGAATAATGTTGTAAATTGTTTAAGGATGGGGGTTGGGGAAGTCGGTGTAAGGGGACCCCTAAGAGCTTGGACTCAATTCGAATACTGCTCTTTTCTCACCCTGTCTTTATCCCTCAGATCAAGTCAGAGGCTGATCCTAACTATACAACACCAATCAACACCATTTTTCTCTTTTTCAGCCTTTGGAATACTGCAGCTCTTGTGCTGCTACCTGAATAGCATGGAGTGTGTGTTTGTGTAAATAATCTATTGCAATGTGTGAGTTATGTATTCATATGCTGCAGTGGATGCGGTTAGTTTCCCGGAGAGAGGGTGTGACAGAGGCTACAGCAATCCACACAGGTCACACTCCTAGATCGATAAGTGCCCAATCAAAGACTGATGGCATTCTCAATGGCATGCTGCGGTGTGAGGACACACACACACGCATGCACACTGTGAGGGCAGGCAGCTCAAGAGCTGTACTTTAACACACTTGTAGTAACAGTGCTGCAGGTCCTTGTATATGAGAGCCACTACACACGCATAGTAGAACAGTGAGCGTACACTGATATCATATACACAAACACACTGCCTGGTCATTTCCTGACCCTTTTGCCACGATTAGCAATTATCCATTGAAGCCACATGGTTTTAGATTGGTTTTGAATTCATATAATGTTCATGAGTTTCTGGTGAGCATCTGAGATTGGAAGTAAAAGACTGAAAATATCAGAATTACCTTAAAAAGAGAGTGAGCGATTCAGTTTTCATGAAATAGATATACATTTGGATTTACAACTATATATTCAGGGTTTATAAACACAATAACTAACTACATATTCAGATTTGCAACTATGTTCAGAATTTATAAATAACTACTGTATATATTCAGAATATATATAAAGTGTTTGTGTGTGTGTGTGTGTGTGTATATATATATATATATATATATATATATATATATATATATATATATATATATATACTGGCGGCCAAAAGTTTGGAATAATGTACAGATTTAGCTCTTATGGAAAGAAATTTTATTCACCACAGTGGCATTCAACTGATCACAATGTATAGTCAGGACATTAATGACTTGAAAAATTACTATTACAATTTGAAAAAAATGTTCAGAACTTCTTAAACTACTTCAAAGAGTTCTCATCAAAAAAATCCAAAAGAAAAAAGAAAAAACAGCAATGACAGCTTTGCAGATCCTTGACATTCTAGCCATCAGTTTGTCCAGATACTCAGGTGACATTTCACCCCACACTTCCTTTAGCACTTGCCATAGATGTGGCTGTCTTGTCGGGCACTTCTCTCACACCTTACAGTCTAGCTGATCCCATTAATGCTCAATGGGGTTAAGATCCATGACACTCTTTTCCAATTATCTGTTGTCCAATGTCTGTGTTTCTTTGCCCACTCTAACCTTTCTTTTTGTTTTTCTGTTTCAAAAGTGGCTTTTTCTTTGCAATTTTTCCAATAAGGCCTGCACCCCTGAGTCTTCTCTTTACTGTTGTACATGAAACTGGTGTTGAGCGGGTAGAATTCAATGAAGCTGTCAGCTGAGGACATGTGAGGCATCTATTTCTCAAACTAGAGACTCTGATGTACTTATTCTCGTTTATTTGTACATCTGGCCTTCCACATCTCTTTCTGTCCTTGTTAGAGCCAGTTGTCCTTTGTCTTTGAAGACTGTAGTGTACACCTTTGTATAAAATCTTCAGTTTTTTTGGCAATTTCAAGCCTTCATTCCTCAAAACAATGATTGACTAATGAGTTTCTAGAGAAAACTGTTTCTTTTTTTGCCATTTTTGACCTAATATTGACCTTAAGACATGTCAGTCTATTGCATATGTGGCAACTCAAAAACAAACACAAAGACAATGTTAAGCTTCATTTAATGAACCAAATAGCTTTCAACTGTGTTTAATGTAATGGCAAGTGATTTTCTAGTACAAAATTAGCAATTTAGCATGAATACTCAAGGATAAGGTGTTGGAGTGATGGCTGCTGGAAATGGGGCCTGTCTAGATTTGATCAAAAATGACTTTTTTCAAATAGTGATGGTGCTGTTTTTTACATCAGTAATGTCCTGACTATACTTTGTGATCAGCTGAATGCCACTTTGGTGAATTAAAGTACCAATTTCCTTCTGAAACAGCAAAATCTGTACATTATTCCAAACTTTTGGCCGCCCGTGTATATACATATATATATATATATATATATATATATATATATCATATATATATATATATATATATATACTTTTTTTTTTTTTTTTTTTTTTTTTGGCATCTGTCAAAAATAATACACTTAGAAGATGTTAATTTGATGTTTATGTGATTATTCAAGCCAACCATGGGATACTCGGCAACAAAGTCTTCCGTGATACATTAAGATACTTACATACTTACATAATGTGTTTGAATCCACCATTTAGTCATGACTCATAGCTACAAACACTTTCTGAGATTTTTTTTTAGTAAAGCAATAAAGCTTTTTGAAACTATAGAATATAATACTATTTGAAAATAAAGATTATTTTTGGAATTTAGATTTTGAGAAAAAACTGTTCCACATAAACTGATTTTTAAAATTAAATTTAAATGAATGAATGAATGAATAAATGAATGAATGAATAACTTAAATCTCTGCTAGACAAACTCATTATCACGATCAGCTGTTTTATTTTTTATGTCGTCCCCTGCTGGTGAAACTGCACTGTGCATGCAGAGAGAGCATACAATCCAATCCAGCTCTTTGTTTCTGAGCTGATCCTAGGAACAAAGAAAGTACAACATTACAGCATAACTCAATATGAAATAACATTTCGATTTACAGAAGTTTGTATTGCCTTTTACTCACTTCTTTGCCATATACAGTAGGATTGTGCATTAACAAACATACAACCATTTTGAGAGTCTTGGCATCAGAAAGTTGGTTGCTTTATTCCTTGTTGTCTAAAAACTGGAGACTGCTGCCTTCTAAGGCAACATCCTAAGTAAAGTGAAACCTCATAAGTGATTGATTTGGTTGCTTGTCAAATTAGTTTTTATGACAGAGTGTGGCCCAACAAAAATGATCTTTACTCCAGAACCTGCCGTAACAGTGATCCAAACTCCACACTCACACACAGACATTCAGTCAGGCCCATTGACAATCCTGACTAGCTCAGAGCTTCCTTTCATCTATGCCAATTAGAGGCTCAAAAAAAGGCCAGTTGTTCCATTCCTTTGATCTGACCTTTGTTAGTTTTGCTCGGCCTCTTTGGTACAGATCCAGCATCACAGACGGAAACGGCACGCAATAACAGCCAGTGGCTGCTGCAATGCCCCTGTGCTGTCTCCCAATGCACTCCTGTCTGTCTATTGACATTAGCCCTGGTCCCTCTGACATCATACTTGGCCTTGTGCTTCATGATTGCATGCCTTTAGTCACAGCAACACACAGTGCATTCTCTCATGCTAATCGTGTAAAGTTCTTTTGTGACCACTGACTCCTGATCCCCAATGATAAATCTATAAAGAATAAAGATATAATGCTCAAAACACACTTGAGCTCACAGTAGCTATGTTTACTGTACATGCAGCCTAATAATATCTTAATAATCTGATTGGTAGCTCAGCTGGAATGGAAAGCATTCATGCAAAAGCCTCTATTAGAAAAAAAAAGAAAAAAAAAAGATCCGGTTGTGCTTGATCCAATTGCTAGATTCTGTCTATTTGAAAGAGGGTGTGCAGATCATAAAAATATCCATTAAGTAGAAGATTAATATTCATGTATACCTTTAAATCAGACTACTTTCAAAATCATAATACAAATAAAAATAAATATATTGTAATAGGGCTGGGCGTTATGACAGAAAATACACTGTGACAGCATTTTAAAATACAGTTTATATCAGGGTAAAAATATTTGCACTACTCTTAGTGGGCAAGGCTGATTAAAGGAGTAGTTCACCCAAAAATGAAAATTCTCTCATCATTTACTCACCCTCATGCCATCCCAGATGCATCTGACTTTCTTTCTTCTGCACAAATGAAGAATGTTTCAGCTCTGTAGGTCCGTAAAACGCAAGTGAATGGTGACCAAAACTTTGAAGCTCCAAAAACTACATAATGGCAGCATAAAAGTAACTCATATGACTCCAGTGTTTTAATCTGTCTTCTGAAGCAATCTAATCGATTTTGGGTGAGAACAGACCACAACATAAATCCTTTTCACTGTACATCTTGCCAATCCAGTCTCTAGGCATGATCATGATTTCAAGCTCGATTACACCTCCTAGTGCTTAACGCATGCGCAAAGTGCTAGATAGCACTTGGAAGAGTAATCGAGCTTGAAATCATGATCGCCAAGGAGACTGTGATGCCAGGGTTTGAAGTGAAAATGGAGCTATATTTTGTTTTTTTCTCGCCCAAAACTGATTGGATCGCTTAAGAATTTATTAAGTCTAATTTATTACGTTTATGCTGCCTTTATGTATTTTTTGGAACTTCAAAGTTTTGGTAACCATTCACTTGCATTTTGTGGACCTACAAACCAGAGATATTCTTAAAAAAAAATCTTCGTTTGTGTTCTGCTGAAGAAAGAAAGCCATACACATCTGGGATGGCATGAGGGTGAGGAAATGATGAGGAATTTTCATTTTTGGGTGAACTATTCATTTAACACTATTTTCAAGTGAGAGCAACAAAGATGCATACACAATGTGAAGTGGAGTTTAGTTCTTTATGGTTGCCAAGCGCTGTCACAACTTGCCATGCTAAAGGAATTTTGTCTGTTGAAATTTTTTTTATTGTACTTGTCCCTCCTTTTCTATATTAAAAAGCAAAACTCTGGGTTACAGTGAGACACTTACAATAGAAGTAAAAGGGGCCAATCCGTAAACGTTAAAATAATCAATGTTGCAAAAACATAGCCACAAGCAGGGTTGGGAGGGTTACTTTTGAAATGTATTCCACTACAGATTACAGAATACATGCTGTAAAATGTAATTTGTAACGTATTTTGTTAGATTGCTCAAGGTCAGTAACGTATTCTAAATACTTTGGATTACTTCTTCAGCACTGGTAGATTTTTTCACTTGTCTTGACTATAAAAACTCTGCCAGTACCGTAAGACAAAATACACGTTAAAATTACATTCTCTGAAAAACCTAAACATCTTATGCAGTGTTGTTTCTAAAACAAGATTAATGTAATTTATCTTGTTTTAAGGATTTTTAGATATTTTTACAGGAAAACAATACCAAAATTATTATCAAGAATACGATTTTTGCCCTAATATCAAAGATCTTACTAGAAAAAAGAAATTATGATCCAACGTGAATTTTCTTGACAAAAAAAAAAATATGATCGTGCCTGGTAGCATGTGCATGTAAAATGGCTAGAAATAGCATTTTAGCTTAGCGTAAAGCTGACAATTTACACAAGGTTTATTTCTATTTCTTCTGCTCCAAACTTACTTCAAACGTACTTCTCTGTCTGCTCGTATGAATGTAACACATCATAAGAAAGTGTTTCACCACTGTTCAAATGCACTTTGGATCGCATCATTTATATGTATAAATGTTTTCCATCCGAAAGGACTAAATATTAAATGAAACAAATGACAGTAAAATGCAAAGTAATCTCTTCAGTAATCAAAATACTTTTTGAATGTAACTGTATTCTAATTACCAATGATTTAAACTGTAACTGTAGTGGAATACAGTTACTTATATTTTGTATTTTAAATACATAATCCTGTTACATGTATTCCATTACTCCTGAACCCTGGCCACAAGACATAAACAATATTTGTGTTAACATGATTTTACTGTGATATAATTGCTACTAACCTTTTCTGTGTTAAGTTATATCAAATTTTACAACTTCGTTGCCATTACGATGTAACACTGTAAACACTAAAACCACCAAAAAAAGATGATTTAAACAACTTTACACAGCTTAAATAATATGTACATTTTAACAGAAGAATAAATGTAAGTGCTTTTATAAAATTATAAGCTTCACATTTCTGTCTTTAAACCCTCCAAAAATTGGCCCTATTCACTTCCATTGTATGTGCCTCACTGTAACCTCGATTTTTATTTTTAAAAGAAAAGGAGGGACGAGTCTAAATTACTTTTTGTGGTAATTAACATTTTGCAACAAATGCTGTCAATTGAGCTTAACTTGTATTGAACCCATAATATTCTTTTAACAAAATTCAACTAATGCGCTGATGTCAACTCTGTGCATATATCAATAATTATTTCAAATGACGTAAACTTCAAATGTGGCTCAGCCAATCAGAGGTGTAACTATCCTTTTAGTAATATTAGTTTTACTGTTTAAAGTCCTTTGTTTTAACTCGTGTTACATAATGTGGAAGCTGTTAATGCCAGACTTGTCATTCATTATACATATATATATATATATATATATATATATATATAATCATATTTTTCAATCATATTAAGTTCCAAATAAAAAAGAATCAAATCTGATGAAGTACTTTTCATTTGTAATGTATTTAATTCACATCATAGGTTTTTAAAATATAAACTTTTCCATTTTTATTGGCAGAATTCAAACCAAAATAACTATATCATGATATATACTGTTTGTGAGAGAAAAAAAATAATAACTCGTAACATGATGTAAGATCTTGGTCATACCACCCACTCCTATCTTGTGTGCATGTGGAGCACAGTATAGGAAAACTCTCTCTCACCAATTTTTGCTTCATACTCTCATCCAAATATGACTAGGTATTGGAGGAGGTATAGACATGGGACCAATATGTTTACAAAAGATAGAATTTCAAGACAGTGCTTTTAATTTTCATCATTTGTTAAGCAAAGTTAGCAGCACGAGAACAAAGCTTTCTTGGCATATTTTTAGATGTGTTAGAAAGGTAAACATGCCAATTACGCACCAGGGTGCCATGAGTTGCCAAACATCTTTAGTCAGCTGTAACATTAACACTAAATACCGCACTTTCGAAGCACAGAAATCTTGTTTGGACAACATGTGATGCTCATGTAAACGGATATTGTCATTGGATTGGAGAGATTAGGGTAACACATAAACAGCACAAGTGACACTGTCTACATGGGTAAGGCACTTTGTGTTTTCCAGGAACAGTGGGGAAGGGAAAGTCAGGGAAATAGAGAGAGCAAGGGACACAGAGAGAAAGTGAGAATCACATTAGGAGAGGCAATCCTAGGCATGAAAATAGGATTGTATTAATCTTTATCAAAGAGCGCCAAGGAAT
The DNA here is from genome assembly GCF_019703515.2 of Myxocyprinus asiaticus. Lineage (NCBI taxonomy): Eukaryota > Metazoa > Chordata > Actinopteri > Cypriniformes > Catostomidae > Myxocyprinus > Myxocyprinus asiaticus. The sequence goes on along the minus strand of NC_059376.1, from coordinate 33,848,152 downwards.
CCCCCAAGCCCATACAGCTAGAACAGTGCCAGTCTGCATAGAAGCGCACAGTGGGTGTCCTGGGCTGCATTAGAGACAAAGGGCTTGCTATGTTCTGAATGGCACACAATGTGTATTCTCTTTAAAGACCAAACGATACAGGTGAATGAGATGGGGAGAGAGATGGTGACTGGTGCCGAAATTCATAGATCTTGGAGAGCAGGGCTCTGACATGGGTCATGACACAGGGAAAGTCTGCTCAACTCAACAGATGCTGGGGTGAGAGCCCTTCACCCTGTGGCCAAAAAGCCAGTGCACTCTGTCCAATAATCAGTGCCAAAACGGAGACCCCACTGAACACACACCCACATTTATTTTTTATATCCCGGTGGGGGCTTTCCATTTACTTAGGTTGTTTTAATACTGAGCAACCAATATTTTCCAACCCCTAACCCTACCTCCAAACCTAACACTTATTGCATATTTAGTTTTTCATGAAGACATTATTTAATGTTTATTAAGCTGTTTTCTTAATGTGTACCATTGCCTTGTCCCCATATTGTAGCTGAAATCAGGTTTTATTGCCTACATTGTTTTTATGAAAAGCTAATTATAAAAACTACAGACTAACCCTAACCAAAAAGGTATCCCTAAATATAATGATTAAAAAGTAAAGTATAATTTTACAGCCAATTTTAAAGAAAAGCTAAGTAGACCTACACATACTCGTCTTCATACTATGCAATCACAATAACAATAGATACAAACCCTATGAGACACATTGACAAGGACCTGATGGATTTCTGGTTTTATTTAGAATATTTTAAACAAACTAACTGAACTCCTGCTGAAACTTTTCCTGCCTCACCTGACCTACATTCAGCCCAAAACTGCAAACAGGCCAGACATCCTAAACTTTCTTCTTAAAAATGTCATTAATCTTATCAGGGGCATCCGCACCTTTTCAAAAGAGTCTTAATCTGTGCAAGGTGCCAACACACATGACTGCAATTAAGAGGGCTGGCCACCAGACAGACCAGCAAAAAAAAAAAAAAAAAAAAAAAAAAAAATATTTTTAATAATTAAATATTCATGCACAGCCTCCCTGAAACCCCATTTGCAATATTTCTCCCTGAATTTACTCTTTATACATGGGTGGGGTCGGTCATTGAAAAATATACCGAACAATTTGGAGTCTCATTTAACATTCATGTAAGGTCAGTATAATGAGATTAACCTGAGCTCCCCCACCTCAGCCATCAATTTAAAAATACATATATGGTGACTGGAGACAACCCCATTTATTTTACTAAAAATATCAGATATGCAATAAAAAAAAAAAAAAAAGTTACATTAGCAATTTAGAGAGTAGGGAGGCAGACCATATCCGTTTATGCAGGGATAAACTCATTCTGTGCCATAATTTAGCTGATGGTGGGGAAATGTCATAAATTATGGACCCCAGTGGACACCCCCTCTTTCTAAAAACACACACACCCCAGTGGTTATGAGGTAAGGCAGATTAACACTGGACTATCTACACCATCTGCCACAGTCCCACCATAGCAGGAGTCATCGTCCTTGCCATCAATACCCCACGGACCGCTCTGTCTGACGCCAACCTCCTATCAAGAGAAAAAGAGTAAGAAAAAGAGAGGGAGCTATGCAAGGTGAGTCAACAATCTGACTCACCTCATCGTAGAGAGGGAAACACCCCTGTGTAGGTGAGTCATTGCAATAAAAAAAAAACCACACACACACAGACATACCTCTCTACTCTCTCTCTCCCGTCTAGTGTCAGGTTCACCTTTCTCTCCTCGGGGAAGATGCTTCCATCTTTTATAATACAGATCTGTGGGATGAGCTCACTATGAGGTCATCTTCCCCTGGGTCTCTCTCTTCACAGAGAACTTACTGTCAGATTCACTGCAACACTCTTTATCAGGCACTGAGTGTGAGATGCTATGCCATATTAAATACCTCATGTTGTAATTAACAGTAAAAGATTTAGACGCAATGAAAAATGGTAAACCAAGTTTATAAATATTTCAAAACTGTCCATTAAGCCAGTTAAAAAATGTCAACATCATTCAAAGGTTTGATGACATAATATTGTCTTAGATAATATTAGCTAGTAATAGACAGATTTATCATCCAGACTAATTGACTGGCCGATTATTTGGCCATTTTTAGATCACCTGTATGTCAATGGATAAAGCATTTTTTGTTTCCAAATATTTTGATCAGTATAAATGGAGTTTTATAAACAAGGTTCGGGAGGAACAAGGTCATTTAATCTGACCAATCACATCACTAGAGTAATCATATATAAACAGCCGCTTACCTCTTCATGGCTTTGAGTGTTCTGGCATTTGGCCACGCCCATTGCCCACGAACAGACCCCTGCAGTGACTCACATCATTGGATGCAATTTCGCTGCAAAGCATTCGCCTTCACCAGAACAGATCTTCCATCCAAACAATCTCGTCATTCAACAAAAGCTGCCACAGTTTTCGCAGTTCTGACTGCTACAAGTGTTACATTTTTACTCTTTCTTTCTATGCTCCATTCGCCTAAGCAGTTTATAGCATTTCAGCACCGTATACATGTGAAACAGTCCCCTACGACTGCTCATTAGTGATGGGAAGATCGAATAATTTTACTGACTTGAATCTTTGAGTCTCATTCAGCAAAATGAACGAATCTTTATTCAAGTCATTTTGTTCATTTCATTCATTTAAGCAGAATTAAATTACAATATTACATTTTCAATAGCCAAATCCCCCCCTACACGTCTACTTATGCAAACCTTGATTATAGTCCCAATAAGGAAAAATTGATAATGCAGCCAAGGACAAATTATGAGAAACAGAAATGATTAGTTCACCTCTGGAATCTTCTTGTCCGAGTCGTTCGTTCTTTTGTCACGTGACAGCCGCATATGCATAGCGTATACGCGTGACAAAAGAACGAATGACTCAGACCAGAAGACTCGAGAGGTGAACTACTCATTTCTGTTTCCTGTGTGAACAATGCATAGCGTATACGGCTGTCATGTGACAAAAGAACGAACGACTCGAACCAGATGACTCGAGAGGTGAACTAATCATTTCTGTTTCCTGTGTGAACAATGCATAGCGTATACGGCTGTCATGTGACAAAAGAACGAACGACTCGAACCAAAAGAGTCGAGAGGTGAATTAATCATCTCTGTTTCCTGTACAGCGCCTATGCGGTTTTCACATAACAAACGAACGGAGGTTGCGCAATGCACATGCGCGGCCAACACAAAATGAACGAATCACTCTCTGAGACGCACAAAATGAATGAATCGTTCATGAACGACCCATCACTACTGCTCATATGTTCTCTTATCTAAATTTCCCACCCCGGAGCGGCCGGCTGCGTGAAGCTGCTTCTGCAAACCGGCTGCATTGGCACCGTAGACATGCGAAACAGCTCTCTACGACTGCTCATATGTTCTCTTATATAAACTTTTCACCCATAGCGGTCCATCGCACAAGCCGCCTCTGTGAACGGGCGTGCCCTAGCTCATGCCTCTCGAATTCTATCCCAGCTCCATTCGAACACAAGGGGAACAAAATATAACTATTTGATTCATCATCATTCCAACACTCCCCAGCATTTCAATCAGGTTCTCCCGCAAAGCTGATTCCCATCAGCCTCATTAGCTCGTCGTGCAGCCCGTTTAGGGCATGATCCATTCAGCGATTTTGTTTGTCTACTTCTAACATGAATATCATGATCGTTCTCCCCTCAAAATGCCACCGGAACACAATTTATCCCATTCGCAACACAGGGGCAATCATGCAACAGCGAATTCCTTTCAATTGACCGATACTCTAATTACAACTTCTTTTCAAACCATTGCAGACATTTTAACACTAGCTCGCTGCCGCATAGCACTCACTCTGACCATTACACAGCATACCGCAGTTTAACACAGCCTCTGTCCGAACAGACACGAGACAAATTCGGCTCCGCAAGAGGCAGATCACGCTGCGTCCCAACTCATTCATAATCATTCCATAAACACGCCTCCTCTTCGCATTTGAGCTCGCTTCGTAGCGCAGCCTCGATAACACAAAGCAAGCACTGCTACAAACTTCCACTCAGCTCAACACTATAACATGACTTTCCCTCCTTCCGTCAGGACAAACGCTGCATGCAGGTAAAATCAGTCTATCACTTTATTTTACAGACAGTCTTCTCTAATTTTGCCAGATTCATTGGATTACAAACTTTCATTTACAAGCTTGACCATACAATTTAATTGCTGCATGTAAAATGTTATGCTCCACGCAAGCTTAGAGTAACAGGTCTTAATGGACGCTGAATGACTCAGCTTGGCACCTTGCTTTATACTACAATTTTTCAGTTTCCATAGAATTATTACAAGTCATCACTATAAACAAGTCGTTTTATTCACCACACTACCGCAAATGGTGCTCTTATAGTATCCATTAAATCCAACTCTCAGGCACAAACTCCCACGATTTCAGGAGTCACCCTGTGCCATTTATACAGAGTCATGAAATTACCCGCATTACATTGGAAAACAAATCTACAAAGCTCCAAACTATACGCTTAAGTTAATAAACTTCAGACCACGGTATTCATCTGGATATTCAGTTCCAGGTGCTGTCTAATTTCATGATATATCAACTTTAATTGATGTTGTTCATATGCTCACGCAAGCATGTTTCCTGACATCATTTCACACGTTTCTGACATTTAACCTAGCAAACAATTATGTCCATTTACATGTTTTCTATTAGCTCAACATATCTCTAAGCAGCACAAATGTGCTGTCCAGGTGCCACAACTGCGGCGTCTTTTGGGCCGTACGACTAAACCTCCCACTACGCCGTAAACAGTGCAATGCACTGTCCAAGCGCCGCAACTGTGGCGTCTTTCTGGCCGTGCAAAAAAAAAAAAAAAACGAAACACTACACTGCAAACAGCGCACAAGTGCTGCAACTGGTCATGTAACTCTGTAACCCATATTATGCCACCCATACCAAAAGAACCATCACCCACCTAGCAACTGACAACAATATGGCTGTTTCAGGTCTTCCCTAAACAGCTCACCATAAGCCTGCATCTTCATACCAATCAATTTCATTGAACATAGCCTACCCTATGCCCTCACGTCGAATGCCGTACTCAACCCATTTGTACACCAGAGTGAGTTTTTGCTTATTTGCAGCGTAAACTTTTCACATGAAAGAAAGTGCTCTTCCTGTTAAACGCTGTGCTTGAGGATTCATCCCATTCATCCTACCATCATACGCAATGCGAGTCACGCCTGTTGATCCAATTCCGGCATCTCAGATAAACTATACTCATGCCATTACTTTCGCATTGGAGCCATAACCATAGCAGCCCACAAAGGCCTGCCTGAATACCAAACATGATTACGGGGTCACTGGCCATCCAACGCATATCTCTGAATCATCTGCACCAACCGTCTTCATATCAGGCCCATCAAGCCCTGATTAACTAGTCACAAGTTCTCATCCAGGATCAGGGGGATGCTTGCTTCATCCTTATTTTCCAATAGGCCGGCCCCACTGTTTGGACAATGCAGGGGTCCACCCCGGCCAGTCCGAAAGCCCCACAATGCAGGATGGGCCCGCCTAAAGCACTCAAGGGCTCTCCCATTTGAACCGCGGCAGGGGATCTCCCGCTCGTATACCGTGCGAGCTAACTCACGTTTATTTGTATCATGAGCTCCCCCGTTCATAGCGCAGCGAGGATTCCCCATTTGAAATGCCGTGAGGGCCCCTCATTGCCAGGAGGAGAGGCTGAGGTTGTCCCGAGTGCCTAGGATCCACTCCTATACTCGGGGTGACCTGCCCTAGTGGCTAGGATTCACACCTACGCTTGGACGGGCCTGGCTCCCCCAGCACAATCCACAAGGGCTCTCCCATTCAAACTGCAGCAGGGGTTCTCCCATTCCGAATGCTGAGTGAGCTATTCACATTTATTGCTCTCCCATTTGAAGCTCAGAGGACTCTCCCGGTCGAATGTAGTGAGAGCCCCTGTTTGATTGCAGGTTGGGCTCGACTGCTCAAGAGGAGTGGTGCTCCATCCCTCGGGGTCCACCCGCTCACTGCACGGGCCAATCCATCAAACTTACCAAGCCTGGTGGGAGACTTATGGTTTGGTCCGGGTGGCTAGGATTCTCGCCTCCGTCCAGGGAAACCCGGACCTAATGCCCACCACTCACAGGGCTCAGCAAGTGCCTCCCCCTTCCCCCAAACTCATTTCGTCGCTCCACGCTCCTTTTTGGGGGGGGTACAAGAAGTATAATATATACTTTGTCTAGTCTCAAATACAAGACTTCTTAGATAACAGCTTGCTGTCCCATTTCCTGGCATCTTTTGGGGGGTATTTGTGCTCAGGTTAAGCCTCAAGCCTCAAGCCCTTCGCCCCGGACAGTGAGCCACAAACATCTACACTATCCTCTGAGCAGGATTACATTTACTTGTGAACTACTGATATGGAGTTTTATAAACAAGGTTCGGGAGGAGCAAGGTCATTTAATCTAACCAATCACATCGCTAGAGTAAGCATATATACTATAGACGCTTACCTCTACATGGCGTCGAGTCTTCTGGCATCACTCCACCTCCCCTTTCTCCTCCTATCCATTTACTAATAACTAACCTAAGTCCAGGGGGTATTTGTGCTTTGGTCAAGCCTCGAGCCTCAAGCCCTTCGCCCAGGACAGCGAGCCACAAACATCTACACTATCGTCTAAGAAGGATTACATTAACTTGAAAACTACTGAATTCAATAGAAAAAACAGTAACTCACTCCAATTTATCAATATGTCCCATTTTTATTAGTTCATCATCAAGATCAAAGTGCTCCGTGCATTATAATTATAATTATAAAAGAGTTAGCAAAATATTGTTTAAAATAGTTTTAGATGTAGTACAGCATTGCAGAACAACTATTCAAAAGTATTTCATGTCAACTACTTATATACAGTATTTTGGCAATATTTTGGCCATTGACTACCACCCGTAGCTCTAGATATTGGTGTTAGTAGTTATTGAAAAAGCAATATCTGTCGACCACTAATATCAGCATCAATTCAGTATGTTAGACATGGTGAAATTGGTCAAATCTGAATACATAGTTAAAATCTGTTGTTGTGTATTACATTGTCGTCCTTATCTTTTAGAACAAAAGGAAGCTCTATTCTATTGCTGTTTGGCGAGTGAAATGGCCAGCAGGATCAGTGTGCCAGGATTGTCCGCTGGGGTTACTCTATCGCGTGACCAAGAGAACCTTGGTTTTAAAAATACACCACAACAAATAAAAGATTCATTTGTTAGGAGAGTGCCCTGTTCCCCTCAGAGTTGAAACATCTTGCTGCCCACCTGCAGAAGGACTGCAGCACCGGACCAGAGAAATCGAATCATCCCACAGCCAACTCTGCATCCAACCTATTCAGCACTTAAAAGCCATGATTGAATTTCATCTTGATGTCATTAAATATTTATAAAGGCCAATTAGAAGGGCAGCTCTTGTACCTTACCGCCAGTAAGGAGCCCTCTCCATCATCCACTCCTTCGCTGTATCAGGTCCTGCCTCTGAAAGATCACCCTAAGAGGGCCATAAGCCTTACCAAATACTTCTTACACCTCTCTCTCTCTCTCTCTCTCTCTCTTTCAGGTGGTTTCACACTTTTTGATGCCAAGGACCCCCTAAATTGTGAGGGTCCCATTTCCTAAAAATATAAAAGGCTATATATTTTCATTAATAAAGAAAAAAATTTACTATGTGAGAAAAATAGTATGCATAGTATTATTAAGACAAAATGCTGTTTGCAAATAAATAATTGTATTTATATTGTCATTGTAAGGCAAAGGTAAATTCTTAAAAAATACTATCTGGAAAATAATAATTGAGAATTGCAAGATGAAGAGGAGGGATTGTATGTTTTAAAATGAGAAGCATGGAGCTTGTAACAAATTAGACTAATGCAAGGCAGATATGACATCATGCAGGAATAAGAGTAGACAACATAATGCTCTGTACGGAGCGGAGCTATCTCTGGCCGGACCTTTGGAAGACAATTAATTCCCTGCGGGATGTTCTGTTGTGTGATAAATGGAGCATCAAAGTGAGTTAAGTGTGAATAGAGGCTGGAGGAGAGATAGAGGATGAGAGGATAGACAGATAGATGAGAGAAAGAGAGAGATGGAGGGATAAACTGAGAGGTGAAATGGGTGGTAGGTAAAAAAAATCTGAGTATTATCATTTGTGAAACTATAATTGGGTTTATAGCTGCAGGAGGGGGGCTGATATCAATCTTTGCAGTGATTAAAGGAGTTTGTGTCTGTACATGTGGGTCTACTAGCTGTTATTGCAACAAATGAAACTTTTGCATCAAATATTGATGTCGGGCTGATTGGGAATCTCAAACAAACAGAGCAATGTTTTGATAGTGCCACAAATCCACACAGTTTACACTTTGCGGGGAATCAACCTCCAAATGGCTTACTTAAAAGTTTTTCTGAATATTAAGCTAGGATAAGAGGAACTATTTTAACATCGAAACAATTTCAAACTACAATTTTAAGGTTATAAAAAATTATGCTTGTCATTGCAAAAAAATTAAAAATAAAACAAACACAGGATGCCCATCTGAACTCCAAACCCCTCCATCCTAACAAACCACCTCCAGATGAAGAGCCACACAAGCTAAACACATGAACTGATATTTACAGAGACGTGAGATCAGTGACCTCCTGCTAGCTCGTACAGGAACCGACACGCTTTGCTATGTAACCCTGCTGTACACAGTACTGCTACAGGGAAAGCTCTGGGAAAATTTCACATCACATGTCATAACCTCAGCTAGTGATAAGATTGACTGTACTAACAAAATGATCTAAAAAGGCTGAAAGATAAGGTGACCCTCCTGAGACATTTGTAGAGCATGTGTTCTGTAATTTTCATCTCAGAAATGAAAGTCTCTTTTGTTGCGCTTCAGAGAAAAGCACCTTTCTGATGCATCTGTTGCTAGGATACCAGATGATTGAAACCCTGTTGTGCCAACAGCAAAGCATTAGAATGAAAAAATGATTGCTCAAAAAGCTTTATGATTCATAACTCTGATTAACAAAAGAAACTGATCTAACTAAATTGGTTTTGAGCAGCCAGGATAATCTGTTGAAGTACATCGGTTAGTATATTATCACCAGTCTTCACTGACTGAAAAGTCATTTTGGGGAAATTGGATTTGGTAGACCATCTATTTTATGTCCCAGACAGCTGAGCAGAAGCACTAGCTCTGTTCCAAAATCTTGTGAACTGCCTTGCTGTCTACTTCCTACATAGGCAGCTGCCTTTTAAGGCAGCATCCTAACCAAAATGGAACCTCATAAGTGGCTGATTTGGAACACAAATTCGAAGTAGTGCCCTGCGAAGTCACAGGGTATTCAGCCATCTGAAGTGAAATTCCTAATCGTAGGGAGCAGCTAGGGTCAGTTCAAAGAGCACAGTGAATAAGGGTACATCGATATCTCATGGTTATATACTGTATATCATGGATGCTGTATAGGTTTCTACAGTTGAATTAAGTGCAGGGTATTACCGTAAGCGCACAAGATGCAACCATTACAAAGCAATTATCATGTCTATTATAATGACCATGGGTTACATAACAGTAAAGGAGACATAGATGTATTATAAATCACATATTTTTGGGATCATGCCTATGATGCCTTAAAATGCTGTCCAGGTAGGCAGCTCACTGTCAGAAAAAATTTGCAGAAATTGCACCTGTAGTGGTACAAAAGCTTGTCAGTGGGGCAGTCCCTCCAAAATATATTAACTGTACATTCTTAACATGTAATATGTACCCTTTAGCGATAGATAAGTTACTTAAAGTACTACTTTGTACCTCCTGGGACAGATAAGGTACAAAAACATTGCGAATGACATGTACAGTGTACAGTGGGTGTTCCTTTAAGGGTACTGTCCTAGTGATAAGCTGTTGCACCCCTAAATTACAAGTGTTGTAATGTTTTTCTGATAGTTTAGGTTTTGGAACAGCCCTACTCACTGTGGCTCTTAGGCTGTAGGTAAACGCTGAGGAGCGGGTAGTTTTTATTTAATAAGATAATATGTGTTTTTGTCTGTTTGTTTATGATATCTGTGTTGATCTCTTCAGGGTGACCCACCAGAGAACTAGAGGATACATTGGGGGTCACAACCATTTCCTAATCTGATAACTCCATATATTTCATAAATAAACAGAAGTAAATAGTCCGAGATCAAGCTGAAATGCACACGTCCGGACCAACCACGCCTGCCCTGGCACGGTCTAACAAACCAAGATCAGAGACTTATTTGTATTTTTTTTTTTTACCAATATTAGGATGGTAATGTATCCTGTTGTGCAGTCATGTTTTTCTTTTTCTTTTTAAAAGGTGCTGTAAGTGATTTTAACCGTTCTGGAACTTCCACCAGACCAGCCTTTGAATTAGCCACAACCCTCTTTCCAAAATCCACACACCAAAAACACGCACACACATACAGACACACTAGAGACCATTGTGTTGGTGCAAATCCAGGGCAATGGGTCCCCCTGAGCATTTTGCTGTCTGACCCAGAGCGTTTTGGGGGAGCAAGATAACGCACAGTCACTAATAGGAGCATATATTGGCTGTTCTTTGAGCGCACACAATGATCGACAGGCAGAAAGTCTTCCGATTGGCTAAACAACAGCGGACATCTTACAGAGACAGGTGTGATAATTTATGACACCAATTTCAGTGATATCTGACAGGTATAGGGACAGGGTTTTCTGCATGCCATTTTATAATAATAATAATAATAAAAAAATACTTACAGCACCTTTATTGACAACAGTATTCACAACACATTTAACTTCACACTTAACAGATAAATAGGTAAACTCAAGAGGCAAGATTCTCCTCAAATGTTGCTCCGCGTTGACAGTAGTTGACCTAAAGAGAAACTGACCATAGAAAATCATAGTTTTCTGGCCACTGAAATTGTGCTCTGTTTTCATGGCGTTATTATTATCTTGTTAATCTAGAATCCCCATTACGCTGTGTGTGTGTGCGTGCGTGCGTGCATGCGTGTGTGTATTCGTGCATTATAATCCAGGTATTAAAAAGTCTGTATCAGCCTAACAGCATCTGTTGCACTGTCACGTTGCTCTTATCAGTTTTACCGTATTACGTTTACATGGAACGTATAGGCTGTCATTTTCTGTCTTATCTCTCACAGCAGAAGACACAAATTTCAACTTTTCAGCTTCCTTTCTTTTCCATCTCAATGCATGTTGACCCCCATGGTTTCGCATTATCCAGAGATGCAGCCGAGATGTCATTCATATTGGTATTAAACATAAATTGGGTCATCCTTTTCTACTGTGTTTAAAGAAACCCTTATCTAATGTATTGACTGACATGCCTTTGGATTTTTAAACTCTTTCATGAAACCAAATCAGCTTCATAGTTGTCCACAAATTCTCAGCAGGCATGATTTCGTCCTATCAGTGTCATTAGCTGTAGTTAGCATTCTCCTAGCACACAGCTCCATGCTTAACTTGCTTTCCTCTGTGATATGTTTTGAATGCCATGGGGACAGATTGATAACTCAGACAAATCCTTTCACTATAAATCCAAAACATTTTCCACCTTTAGTCACAGTTGTCAGGGATAATGATGTCCTACAATGCATTTTCCTTCTCTGTTGCTTTAAAATGCCATTTAGAGAGAGACTGTCTTTCAGGCACACATGAGCTCTGGCTAGACTAGCTCCTTTAATCTTCGAAACATACACGTATACAGTATATATTTTTGCCATTCCTCTATAACACTTCTCTTATTTCTAGCATTTTTACAGCTAATGAATGAGCCAAAAAGCAGTGCATGATGGTTAGTTTCTTTGAACTTGTGCAACCAATTCAAAGCCCTCAAAGTAACAATATCTAAAGGTCTGGTGTGGACAGGGTGCCTAATGTCAAACTAAGACAATGGTTATCTCTTTAAAGAAAACGTTAAATAAAAATTTACCCTATTTACTTACCTTATGAATGTCCTTGTCCGTAGAATTAGAATCTTTTGTATTTGTGTTACGAAATGTTTTAGAACGCAATTCATAACACATTGCAAGAACAGGTTGCATTCTCATTGTTGCCACAAGGTATGCTATAGAGGGCATTAGCATAAACTGTGTTTTCAGTGGCCAGAAAACTTTATGTACTGTTTGCTTAAATAGAGGGATAAAATGAATTGATGTTTCATTCTGACAACATTGAGATGTATTTGTTTTTTTCATACCATATGTTGTTTAATCAGGAGCATTTAAAAATAAATAAATAAATAAAATCAAATTCACATTACATTTACTGAAAGCCTGTGTAGCATTTTCAATAAATAATAATTGAACAGCAGTCAACACCCAGTGAAGCCATGAGCATTCACTCTGCCAGTGAAGTGGAAATGCATCTGTCCTTAGGTCAATAAGCACACTACTGGGCAAGCAACTGGGCTTAAAAGAAATTGGGGCCCCAGAACCTGTGTGGAAAGCATGTGGACTCTGGAGATGCAGACAAACTTACAATAAAAGACTAAATTATTTTCTTTGTAAAAAAAAGAAAAAAAAAAAAAAAACCTTGCCTTTTACATTTACAAGATGTAGTTAACATTTTTAAAAGGTGGCCTACTTTTACTTTTCCTTGTTTCATAATGCAACTGGCTGTGTACTAAAAAAGTCATTCGTGCTCTTGAGGAACTTCAGGATTTCCTGAATCCTCTTTTTGTAGTACTTCATTAGATCATTCACACAATGAAGACTTTGTGTCATAGGAAACCTAGTCACTAATCTACTGATGAAAGGTGTTACAGAATGACAACAACAGATCTATGTCTATGATAATAATTCAGTTCCCCTAAGCAAACACAAATGACTTCTGCTGTTTTAAAATAAAAATGTGTTCTTTTATTATTGTGCACAGTTGACAGGTTTTCCCAAAAATCTTAAAAGATAATAACATGACAAAAACTTTACCAAACCAAAAAATAAGGCATTGCACCAGGATTAATGTTAAAATATACAGTTTCAAAAGTACTGCCACAAGACTTAAACATCATATATGTTAACATACTAGTTAACTAGTGTGATAATATTGCTCACTAACCTTGTCTGTGTAAAGTTATATCTCATTTCATGACTATGAAAGTCGGGACACACTATTATAGAATTACATCCACCTCAAACAGTCATTCTACTCGGGATTTACAGTTCAAATAACACACTTATTTGTGTGGAAAAAATTAAATAAGCACTTTAACAAAAACATGAGCTGTCTGTATTTTTGTAATTTTCTGTCTGTAATTTTCTGTGGTAAAAGACTGCATGCCGACAGATACTATAGATTAATTTAACTTGTATTGAACCCAGAGCATTCTTTTAAACAGTTATTTCTAAAGAATATTTCATTGATATGAGACTGTAACTTGAGATAAAAGGGGAGTGTGGGAGATTGTAATGGCTGGTTGGTAACCTTGGAAGAGACAGATTCACACCAAGGGAAAATTCTATAGAAGCTTGAAAAGAGTTTGAATGAGTTTTAAGAGTGTTTAAAGATAGGTACTAATGAGAATACAGTGATATAAATATCAAGCGTAAAAAAAAAACCGTTTGAATTCCCCCCACACCAGCCCACTGATCTCACTTTACACATATGCAGTACCCACACAACATACACAGAGCCAACATGTTCATCTCCCCCCTCCTCACAAAAAAACAACAACAAGAAAGTAGTAATTTGACACATCTGTAATCACCTTAGCTGCATCCACAGAGCTGTGCACCTTAATTCTGCATGCTTTTTAATTTGTTTTCACAGCGGTTTGAGCAAATTGAATTTGTTAATTAAAGCTGAAAAATGAAATGCTGAACATAATTGGAGAGATGCTAATTGTGTTAGCTTGGAAATTGGGAAAGGGGGTATGTTGGGGGGGGAGGGGGGGGGAGGGGTTGATGCTCAGGAGTATCAATAGCTGGACATATCCTGTTAGAGGAGAAGAGAGGAGCTCTTTGCAACAGGCAGCCTATTGGCACACATACATGCCTACGAGTTTATATATGGCCCTGCTGGCACATTACCATATTCCTGCAAACTCATCCTCCTGTAGTGTGCCTATGATATGCCTCTTCTCTATTTGTACATCACACATTTTATGTCTGCTCATCTCTGTATGCAAGAGTCATTATGGAAGATCAAGCCAATTAAATAATATCATATAATGTAATATAATATAATTAGTTACGATTTAACAGGATAATAAAGTGTAATCAATTTTATATAAAATAACGTGTTAAAAAATAACACCATAAATCATGCCGCTTTATAAAAAATAAAAATAAGTCTATCTCAGACTGACTGATGAATTCAATTGCAAAATGGATTTCTGTGGACTGTAGGCCAATTTACGTTTCTGTTCAATGACATGGCAATAAACAATATATTGCCTTCTAAAGCCACTTTGTGTATTGTCTAATAAATGCTTTACTTATGCCAGCAGCCATGTCACCCTTTAGCTCTAGACAAGTTGCCCACTGAATCTAAGCAGGGTCGAACCTGGCCAGTACTTGGATGGGAGACCTCCTGGGTAAACTAATGTAGCTGCTGGAGGAGGTGTTAGTGAGGCCAGCAGGGGACCCTGCAGTCTGTGTGGGTCCTAAGTCCCCAGTATAGTGATGGGTACACTATACTGTAAAAAGTCTTCACTGTTAGAAAATCTATTGGACTATGCCTACCACCCCTCCAATGCCTATTCTTAAACCAACCTCCCAACAGATTAAGTAGGAGAATGACGTGACAGGTGAGCCATGAGACTGCATCAGCCACCCCTCCAACTTCTAGCTTGGCATGGTTTCACTCCCCCACTCAATCCCTCTCCAGAAACCCCCGGATAAGGACCGAGTAGGTAAGTGGAAGTAATTCCTCCCTACCCTTTCCCTCTCCCACATAATACCTCACCACACATCACAAATGTTCCTTATTCCTTTTTCTTTCACATCTGCACACCCCACTTTTCATCCTTTCTTCTTAACCATAACCAGAAGCTCTCTTTCTCAGCTTCCTCTGCCATGTCCTCCAGAGACTTCTTCAATGCTGGTCCAATGATACTAATGTCTTTCAATAGATGCTGCATTGATTTTCCCATAAATCCTTGACACCCAACCTCCACAAGGTAAGTTGAAGCCCTCCATCCACTTTTCCTGCACGTGGTTACTAGATCAGTATATTTTAGCTTCTTCCTCTCATAGGCTGCCTCCAGTCCCTCTTCACATGGGACAGTAAGCCCAATCATTATTAATTTTTTAGCTGACGCACACCATAACACTACATCTGGCCTAGAGGAGGTAATGGTGACCTAAGAAGGAAATTTCAGCTGCTGGCCAAGGTCAACCAACATTGACCAATAACTTTCAGGTGCCAGGATTGATCTTGCTTCCCGCTGTGCAGTGCCTTGTGTGGCGCTTCCCTTTTTAACATAGACAAATTTCCAGGGCTTAGAAAAGTATTATAGGTGGATCTTATCAGAAAACTTCTTCCAACAATCTCTTGTTGCTTCAGTCTTGAAACCGCAGAGTTTACAACCTCCTCTGCCTTCCAAGCGTGGCTTGTTGAACCTAGGCTTGACTAGCCCTCAGGCTGGTCTGTCGATTCCCTTAGTTCAAAGAACAACCTGGTCTTCTCCTGCTTGTGGCCCAATGTGATGGATTTTAGTGGCAGTTGTAAGGCATTTCTTCCAAACAATTCTACATCTGAAAGACAAAGCGGCAAGCTCAGCCACTTCCTGATGTAACTGTTGGCCTTTGTGTCCATCCTTGCCACTGTCGCTGCAGTGATCTCACACATTTTTAGCAGCCACAACACATCAGCTATTTTAATTAGCTGAATTTTAATTAGCTGAATAATTATATTTGTTATATATTATAGTTACAATTGTTTAAATATATTTACTCAGTCATTGTATTTTGAATTATTTTTATTTGGAGGCCTATGTCTGCAAATATATATATATATATATATATATATATATATACACACTACCGGTCAAAAGTTACTCATTCTTTATTATATTTTTTTTTTTTTCTCCACATTTTAGAATAATAGTAAAGTCATTAAAACTATGGAATAACATAAATGGAACTATGGGAATTATGTTGTGACTAAACAAAATCCAAAATAAATCAAAATTGTTTTATATTTTAGCATCTTCAAAGTAGTCACCCTTTGCCTAGAATTTTCAGAAATGTACTCTTGACATTTTCTCGACCAACTTCTTGAGGTATCACCCTGGGATGCTTTTTAAACAGTATTGAAGGAGTTCCCATCTACAGGTGCATCTCAATAAATTAGAATGTTGTGGAAAAGTTCATTTATTTCAGTAATTCAACTCAAATTGTGAAACTCGTGTATTAAATAAATTCAATGCACACAGACTGAAGTAGTTTAAGTCTTTGGTTCTTTTAATTATGATGATTTTGGCTCACATTTAACAAAAACCCACCAATTCACTATCTCAAAAAATTAGAATACATCATAAGACCAATAAAAAAAAACATTTTTAGTGAATTGTTGGCCTTCTGGAAAGTATGTTCATTTACTGTATATGTACTCAATACTTGGTAGGAGCTCCTTTTGCTTTAATTACTGCCTCAATTCGGCGTGGCATGGAGGTGATCAGTTTGTGGCACTGCTGAGGTGGTATGGAAGCCCAGGTTTCTTTGACAGTGGCCTTCAGCTCATCTGCATTTTTTGGTCTCTTGTTTCTCATTTTCCTCTTGACAATACCCCATAGATTCTCTATGGGGTTCAGGTCTGGTGAGTTTGCTGGCCAGTCAAGCACACCAACACCATGGTCATTTAACCAACTTTTGGTGCTTTTGGCAGTGTGGGCAGGTGCCAAATCCTGCTGGAAAATGAAATCAGCATCTTTAAAAAGCTGGTCAGCAGAAGGAAGCATGAAGTGCTCCAAAATTTCTTGGTAAACAGGTGCAGTGACTTTGGTTTTCAAAAAACACAATGGACCAACACCAGCAGATGACATTGCACCCCAAATCATCACAGACTGTGGAAACTTAACACTGGACTTCAAGCAACTTGGGCTATGAGCTTCTCCACCCTTCCTCCAGACTCTAGGACCTTGGTTTCCAAATGAAATACAAAACTTGCTCTCATCTGAAAAGAGGACTTTGGAACACTGGACAACTGTCAGATCAGCAGTCTTCCCTATGAGTGTAGCCTAGTGAACCAAACTGAGAGACCATTTTGAAGGCTCAGGAAACCTTTGCAGGTGTTTTGAGTTGATTAGCTGATTGGCATGTCACCATATTCTAATTTTTTGAGATAGTGAATTGGTGGGTTTTTGTTAAATGTGAGCCAAAACCATCACAATTAAAAGAACCAAAGACTTAAACTACTTCAGTCTGTGTGCATTGAATTTATTTAATACACAAGTTTCACAATTTGAGTTGAATTACTGAAATAAATGAACTTTTCCATGACATTCTAATTTATTGAGATGCACCTGTATTGGCTGCTTTTCTTTATTATTTAGTCCAAGTCATCAATTAAAAAAAAAAAAATATATATATATATATATATATATATATATATATATTTTTTTTTAATTACATTTTAGATTTAGAATGAAATAAATTAATATGGTGGCACAATTATATTTTTGTCTACAAAACTAATTTCAAACATTTAAGCATACGCCTTCAGATCAAAAGATTTTTAAGATCATGGGAAACATTTAGGTCAAGTGTTTCAAAACTTTTGACCTCTAGTATATATATATATTTATATATATATATATATATATATATATATATATATATATATATATATATATATAATAAATAAACAGTTGACAGCTCTATATATAATACAACATAGCATTGCATAACATAACATTACATTACATAATATATAATATAATATAAAATCATGATTATTATTATTATTGTAGGAGCTTAAGGCATCAGTAAAGCACTCTCTCTCATGATAAGGAGCATGAGGTGTGTAAAGCTAGAGTGCTCTGTCCGGTCAGTCCCATAACCCCACTCTGGAGAAAGGGTCATTGGTTTTATGATTATTGGCTTGCATGATTATTCGTCCTACAGCTTCATTTTGCATACCTATAGTGGTGATATGCATAAATCCTTAAACAGCTCATTTGCTTTGTGAGACAGAGACCCTTAACCAGGCACTGCTACTAACGTGAGGAATTCCATCAGTCACAGCGGCTTTAGAATGCAAGGTTACAAACAGGGGAGAGAAGAGGGAGTGTTAATGGCATTGCAGTGTGTCTCCTTGCAAAGGGTGAGCTGGACATGACTGTTTGCAGCACTTAAATGACCCAGGTGATTATAAAGCTAATTACAGACAGTCCTGCATTATATTACACTACCACTCCCCTTCAACCTGCAGTTGACTATGCAGCTCCCACAACAATGTCCACAATTTTTTGCTAGAGATCGAAAGAAAAAAGATAGAAAGAAAGAAAGAAAGAAAGGAGAAGACAAGACACAATAAGAATGATGAACAGAGGTGGACAATAAAACTGTACAAGTGGACATAAAGCATTAATTGTTGGAGAGTTAGGATAGTGCTCTTTTATGGCTGTTTTACTGGCTGAGCTTTCACAGAGATCTTAGTGGGTGAGAGCTTTGAATGTGATTTGAACTTCAATCTGAATCTGAAATCTGAAAATCTAAAAATGTGGATACCTGTATGAAAGTGCACTAACAAACAACTGATCATCACAAGACAATATTTGTCAAGAATGTTTTTGCGCAGAACATTTGGGCATGGTGTGACTAGGCCAGTAATTTAGACTCCATCCATCTAAACATCCATAAATATCACCATTTTAGTTATGTGAACATTCTCTACTCTCTAGGGTGTTACGTCTAAATCCCAGTTCAAAGTGGAACTGTGAGGGAATAAGGGGTCTCAAACTGAAGGGCTATGGGCTATCCTGGGGAAACTGCTGTCCACTTTTTGATCCCTAAAGTTGGGTAAACCAGAGGTAGCGGTGGAGCTTTAAAAAGTTTCCACCTCAGTGAAAAAAACAGAGGCTTCTGTGTGTGGGTTTATAGTACATGTGTTGGCAAACGTGCCAGCAAACAGTGAGAAGCTGGTGTTTGCACACTGCATGCTCACATATAAAATACTGTACACACGCTGGAGATTCAGTGGTCATGGCGATCAGACACATTTTCAGCTGTATGAGTAATGGCATGAGTAAGTATTCACATTTCACACTAGGGATATAAGTAAAACAAAACAAAATTAACAACATAAAAAACAAAACAAAATAAAAACAAAGCAAATAAATAAACAAACAAACAAACAAACAAAACATCCACAGCAAAAACAAACAATGAACCTTATCAGTTGTGAGGTTTTGTCTGCTTTACAGATAAAGGTGAGCCAAGTAATTTTCGTTTGTTGGAAAAATGCAGCAGCAAATTAACTGTAATTCCAGTGAAATTTTCAGTAGAAATGAAGCCAGTTCACTTTGAACATTTTTAATCACCCAGTTATTTTTTTGGAACCCAGTCAACTTAAATATTATTGTAATTTAATAAAAATAATAAATATGATTTTTTTTTTTTTTTTTTAAATAGTAATGTATTTCAGTCATAATTTCTTACATTTATTTTTGACGGAATCCAGGAATCTAATTTACTGAAGCATGCTGCACATGCAGACTATTAATTAATTAATTAATTAATTAAACGCAACCTTTTGAGATTCACAGCGGTATTATATGTCATATGGACTACATGAATGGCTCTTTTATGGTTCTTTTATGCTATTTTTTGGAGCTTGCCTGTAGCGTCTATTACTAACACAGAGGATCGGATATGGATTGGGCTCGTCGGACCAGTAACCAATCCGGTTACAAAACATCAGTATCGAAGCCAATATTGATCCAGGTATCGGATCTCTATTTCTTAATTCAGATCTGATCCAGGTATTGAATAGTTTGGCTGGCTAAAGTCAACATGAAACGGTGTTCGAAACCTATTTTACTTCTGTTATGTGATGTCTATTAGAGTAAAATAGGATATTCATATAGAAGAAAAAAAAATTATTTTATCCTTGGGAAATTCATTGGATTGTCAAAACTGGGCGTTCCATACAAGAAAGGATCAGCACAACTAGCTAGCTGTGGTGCTAACATGACAGGTGAATAGAAAGGGTTGAAACCAAATAAAAGGGCTTGGTGACATCATCTGGAAAGGAAAGTCATTTCAGAGGTGGAGCAAATGATTACATTTTGATATATGTTTACTAATTATAAATTTTTTTTTTTGTTTGTTTTTTTTTTTTGGGAATAATGAGCAGAGATGAATTGTGCACAGTAAGACCAGGCACGTATATTAAGAAACTACAAAGGGAATTTTGATTTCATGTTGACTTTAAACTGATGGTTTGAACTGTGTGTGTGAGCTGGAAGTGGTTTATGTTTAAGTTTGTGTAGAGTGAAGCTTTCCACTCATCATATTAATAACCACCTGACTTTTACTTCAGGCAACAGGACGTTTTGATCCATGTACAGCACCATCCATTTGAGGTTCTGATAAACACCATCAAGCTGCTCAAAAAAGCAACTGTCAATAAGGCAATTTGCCAAAGGCATGAAAGTAATGTTTTCCGTTTTCAGTTTATGGTGTTTTTGTAGCACCCAAAGCTTGATTTGAAATGAATGAAGCTTTTCCATATACTGGAAGGGCTGTAACTCTTCAACATCGGTCTCTGGCTGTAAAATGACATTTCATTGCTCAGTTAGAACTGTGGAAATAAAAGCACCATCGTGCAGTTTGGGAGAATTGTTTTTGCCCATTGTTTATACCAGAGCATTTGAGCAAATTTGACTGCAATATTAACTGAGAAAATATGCAGTTTAATTCAAGGATGCCTCAGAAAGTCACACACAAACATCTAAGCAGTTTGCACACAAAAACACACACACATAGATATACAAACCTTTTGCGGAGTAATGGTTATTCCAACCAACATCGCTAAGAGCTTTCTGACAAAGAACTGTACCATGCAGACTGGTGAAATCAGCAGATGTGATAACTTTTAACTCTGGCTTCATCTGTCTTGCCACCTCGTTCTGTCTCCTTATTTTCTCCTGACTGTTTTCATTAAAGGCATCATGCTGCAAGGTTTTCTATAGGAATGTTATAGTTTGGGTTTAATGAGCTGGGAGAGAAAAGGGGGAAGACCAAACCTGGGACTATTAAGAAGGAATGAGAGGGAAAGTTTTGAAAGTGAAAAGGTAAACAGCAGCTCGTCAACACAAACAAGGGCTTCTCCTGCGGGATAATTAGGTGCTATAATTGGGATGAGCACAGCGACAGAGAAAGGGTCGGTGCCGTGGAAACGCAGGTCATCATCTACTCCTTCACCGTTCCATTAGTTTGATTTCTTAATGCAGATGCAAATCAGACAGTAACAGACTGAAACAAAAACTCACACACAAACACAAATGATTACCTCACTATCTAAATGAGGATATACCATAAACTTTATTGTTTTTAAATAAAGCTTATTATAATTACTACAGACTAACCCTACCACTAAAAGATTACTTTTTTGCATAAAAAACATATTCCTTAACGTATTGTTAAATCATTTCATGATAAAAACATTTATTATTTATTTTTATTTTATTCATTATCTATATTAGTATTTCATTAATGATTTATTATTACATTTAAAATAAATAATTAATTTTAGAGTAAATTAAATTTAAAATCAAAATAATATTAATTCTATTTATTTTAATACAAATATTATAATATTTATATACAAAAAAATAATTATTTCAAATATAATTTTTATAATAATTGTATTAACAAACACACACACACACATGCACGCATGCATGCACGCACACACACACACAGTTTAGACTTAAAAATAGCATTTAATGTCAAGGCTTTGTTTTGAGTTTCTCAGACAGTAAACACTATCACTGGTTTAGAGATCGCACACAGAGACACAGACACACACACACAGACACACACACACACACACACACACACACACACACACACACACAAACAAAACTGTGCCTCAGACTGGCTACTTTAATATCAATCTGTGGTGAAAAATAACTCAATCTTTCTTTCAATTTATTTTCCAACACCTCTCTTTTTCTTTTTCTCTTTTCCCCCCTTTTTGTGTGTGTATGAGTGAGAGAGTTGGTGTGAGAGGGAGGAAGAAAGAGGCTTTTTTTTCTACTAAATTGAATTACACAACATTTTGACTTTCAGGCAGGAGAAGGGCATGGAAGTGCTATCAGCCGTTCCAGATAGCATTGATTAGGATCAATTCAGTGTGTGTGTGTGTGTGTGTGTGTGTGTGTGTGTGTGTGTGTGTGTGTGTGTGTGTGTGATAGAGAGAGAGAAACAGAGAGAGAGGGAGAGAGAGAGAGAGAGACAAAGACTTGAAGGGTTCTGTCAGACCACTACGAATCAAACTTCCTTCACTGGCTCTGATCAGAGTGACTAGCTGGTGAGGAGAATGGAATTTTTAATTAATGCAGTGGGCTATCTCATCTTGATTTGTGATGCAGACAAAGTAATCCCTCAGCCCCCCACACTGACTGACCACTCCGTCAC
The DNA here is from genome assembly GCF_019703515.2 of Myxocyprinus asiaticus. NCBI lineage: Eukaryota > Metazoa > Chordata > Actinopteri > Cypriniformes > Catostomidae > Myxocyprinus > Myxocyprinus asiaticus. The sequence continues at coordinate 33,825,424 of NC_059376.1, read as the reverse complement.
ATCTCTAATGATTCCTTTGTTCAGCTTTATCTGTTTGTCTGTTCATCCATCAGCCTGGCTGCGTTTGTCAGGAGCTTACATCGCTCATTAGAATATTAAATGTTTTGATGGTGGATCTTCAATTGGGTCTGCATGAAGAAGTTTTAACCAAAGGCATAGTTCAGTGGTTCTCATCTGGGTTTGTTTCAGGTTCCAGGTTTAACATTGGACATCAAGGGGTACACAGTAACAAAACTGCTTATCGTTTAAAAGAAAACAAAAAAAGCAAACATTGACATTACTGTAACATGAACTACATAGGGAGTCAATAAATCACCGCAACCAACATGTTGTGTTCGGCACTTTGCTCGTGGTTGTCGAGGATGAGGGCATGTTAACATCAAAAGGAGTTTTCTACTTTTATTTTAAAAGTTAAAAAGGCATTTTTTTAAAAAAATTTTTTGCTATGCTAAATGTATACAATTTTATATTTAAGCATTGTATTTTCCCTGCTGTCCCTGGCCCTATCAGAACAGACCTGCAACCAGTTTTAAAAACCAGTGCTCAGGTCTCAGCCTTGGATGGCACACTCATCTTCAATTGCACTCTTACTCTCTCAGCCAGGAATTGTCAGTTTCATAAAAAAATAAAAAAATAAAAAAAGATGCACTGGATGAAAATTCAAAACCAACTCTAGATCACCAATTTTTACAGCCCTACCATAAGAAGTGATCTGTCCATTACATAATTCCATCAAATCAGCCAGTATATCAAAGTTATAAAATAAAAGGTTTCAATCGCAGAATATTACAGTAGGTAGCTTTTAAATCACAGACCATTAATAGCATTTTCCAATAGCATTTATTGCTTGATGCATCCATTTTGAGATTGTTCTGTTTTATCAAAAAACAAAGTTAGTTTGGTTAAAACTAGGCAATTGTATGATGTAATCATATGCCGATTAGGCCAAAAAATGTCTGGAAATGGCAAAACATGAAGCTGGGAAGTTGTCAAATATATTAAATAATATCCCAATAGTTACCATGCACTTGCATTTTTCCCCTGTGTTTTAGAAACTAAACCAATTACAGTTTTACAAGATTAAAATCATTACAAGATTGATTTTAAGAGTCTGTTTTCATTACTGACATGTTCTTTGAATAGAATGAAACATTTTCCATAAATGTTATAGCCTAAACTTTAGACTCAGACATGAATTGTAGCAATTACTCTATGGCTTACCTACAAGACATAAAAACTATGGTGCCTTGATCTTGCCACGTGGGACAAAAAAATAATCAAAAAAGGTCATTCTGAGTTTAAATCTCACAATCGTGACTTCATATCTCGCAATTACACCTTTATTTCTCGTAATTGCATCTTTATATCTCACAATTTTGACTTTATATCTCACAATTTTGACTTTATTTCTCTCCGTTTTGAGTTTATTTCTCGTAATTCCAAAGCATAAAGTCACAACTATATCTAGCGCTTTTTATCTCACAATTCGACTTATATCTCACAATTGCAAGTTTTTATCTCATAAATGTGAGAAATGAAGTTACAATAACACACTGATATCTTGTGACATCAACTGGTATTCATCATTCACTCCATAACAAAGTAATGACAAGTTTTCAAAGTGTTTAATTTGCTTAAGGTGAATATAGGCCACAGAGTTAAACTAAGGTTGTGACAGTTTTATTTTGAAATCAAATTATGGTGTACAGTGTTATTGTTAAAGAGGTGGTGGGGGCTCAGGGCTGAAAGATGCAATCAGTTATTGCAATGTTTATTTGTATTTTTTATTTGTATTTTTTAATGAAAATGTCTTGATTTTTTTGTACATTTCACCCAGCACTAGTTCAAACTGACACCACAGAACTCTCTCTCTCTGAGATTTATCAAAGTTTCAGCTCTGTATATACTGTACACTACACACATTTGCACTGCCTAGAATAGCATGAAAAGGAATGAAACCCTGTGATTAAATTACAATAACCATTATAAAACCATAGGTCTGCTTTTTCAATACAAACAGGCTAAATACACATTTCAAGACCTCTCTGGTCAAGTGATGGCCTGCATTAACATTTCTATGTTGTAGAACTAAAAACCTTTGCTATTCAAAAGCATCATTAGAGCACCATGAGAGTTCCAGTAAAATAAAACTGCAGTTTAGCAACCCATTTTCAGCACGCACGGCCTGAAGGTTTTCAAAACCTGTCAGATTCAACCACAGAACACAACAACATTTACAGTTTGTCATAGGAAATGTATGATTTTTGTCAAAAAATGGGAGATACAGGAAGAGATATCTTGAGAGAAGCATTGCCTGGAAACTCATTTAAAGGCAGCTCTGACATAGAACCGAAGAAGACAAAACCAGCTATTGATCCTGTCCCTGAAAGGCACAGAGTCTTGTGTAAAAAGCGAGATTGTGGTTGAAAAGCAAGGGATGGTGGATGGATAGTGGTAGAGATGTCCTTTGTGCAAGAGAGACGAAGGTTTCAAATCAGAGGGTGGCAGCTTGACGCTTTCACAATGGGGAGCCACAGGGAAGCAGGATCTGACACCCACGCCCTTAGCAAAGGTTATTCCCTTTTCAAGAGGCCTCTCCAAAACTCACTAAGCGACCTTACACACAGAGACACATGCACAGACTCTCTTCCAATCACTGGGGAAAACTCACTAAGGATTTCAGATTAAAACTCCATAGGCGACTTCACAACAGTTTTACCACTTTTGCACACAATATTTCAGCACAAATTTCACTAACAACCCACAATCCACTTTAAAGGAATATTCCAGTTTCAATACAAGTTAAGCTCAATGGACAGCATTTGGCATGATATTTATTACTTAAAAAACTTTTTCAAGTCATCCCTCTTGAAAGTTAAGTTAAGACATGAGTGATTTTTCAAACAATTATTTACAGAGATTATTTCACTTTTAATTGACTATATCACAATTCCAGTGGGTCAGAAGTTTACATTCACTAAGTTAACTGTGCCTTTAAGCAGCTTGGAAAATTCCAGAAAATGATGTCAAGCCTTTAGGCAATTAGCCCCTGATAGGCTAATTGGAGTCAATTGGAGGTGTACCTGTGGATGTATTTTAAGGCCTAGCTTCAAACTAAGTGCCTTTTTGCTTGACATTATTGGAAAAACAAAAGAAATCAGCCAAGACTTCAGAAACAAAAATTGTGGACCTCCACAAGTCATCCTTGGGAGCAATTTCCAAACAACTGAAGGTACCACATTTATCTGTACAAACAATAGTAAGCAAGTATAAACACCATGGGACCACGCATCCATCATGACGCTCAGGTAGGAGACACATTCTGTCTCCTAGAGATGAATGTAGTTTGGTGCAAAAAGTGCAAATCAATCCCAGAACAACAAAGAATCCCAGAAACAGCAAAGGACCTTGTGAAGATGCTGGAGGAAACAGGTAGACAAGTATCTAAATTCACAGTAAAACAAGTCCTATATCAACATAACTTGAAAGGCTGCACAGCAAGGAAGAAGCCAATGCTCCAAAACCACCATAAAAAAAGCCAGATTACAGTTTGCAAGAGCACATGCACTTACTTTTTGGAGAAATTTCCTCTAGTCTGATGAAACAAAAGTTGAACTTTTTGACCATAATGACCATTGTTATGTTTGAAGGAAAAAAGGTGATGCTTGTAAACCGAAGAACACCATTCCAACCGTGAAGCATGGGGGTGGCAGCATCATGTTGTGGGGGTGCTTTGCTGCAGGAGGGACTGGTGCACTTCACAAAATAGATGGCATCATGAGGAAGGTAAATTATGTGGATATATTGAAGCAACATCTCCAGACATCAGCCAGGAAGTTAAAGCTCGGTCGCAAATGCATCTTCCAAATGGACAATGACCCCAAGCATACCTCCAAAGTTGTGGCAAAATGGCTTAAGGACAACAAAGTCAAGGTATAGGAGTGGCAAAGCCATGACCTCAGTCCAATAGAAAATTTGTGGGCAGAACTGAAAAAGCATGTGCGAGCAAGGAGGCCTACAACCTGCCTCAGTTACACCAGTTCTGTCTGGAGGAATGGGCCAAAATTCCAGCAACTTATTGTGAGAAGCTTGCGGAAGGCTACCCAAAATGTTTGACCCAAGTTAAACAATTGAAAGGCAATGCTACCAAATACTAACAACGTGTATGTAAACTTCTTACCCACTGGGAATGTAATGAAAGAAATAAAAGCTTAAATAAATAATTCTCTACTATTATTCTGACATTTCACATTCTTAAAATAAAGTAGTGATCCTAACTGACCTAAGACAGGCAATGTTTTCTACGATTAAATGTCAGGACTTGTCTGAGTTTAAATATAAATTTATGTAAATGTAAACTTCTTATGTATGTAAACTTCTGACTTCAACTGTAACACATATAATGGTTATGTCTTATGGCAATACATTTGAAATAGTGAGTATTTTAATGTTTATGAACTAGCGCCTTTCACTTCCATTGTAAGTGCCTTACTGCAACCACAATTTTTAAATAAACGAGGGATGAGTCGTAAATATTTTCTGTGATAATCAACATTATGCTACAAATGCTGTCAATTGAACTTAAATTGCATTGAATTCGAACTATTCATTTAAACAGGCCCAATCATTGCTGATATAGAGCTGTGATATATTTAAATGAAGACTTTTTTTTCTTTTCTGCGAAAAAGCAGGTGGTAAACAATTTCATTTGAAAGAATTGTTTGCAAGCTTTTTTAATTGATCATGGCAGCAGTCATTTAGCAAATGATTATCAAAAGATGGAAAATTGCATGCTAACTGGCCATAGATCCAGATGAGCAGTGTAGTCGAGCACATGTTTGCATTTTCATGTGCCGATTCAGGTGCCTGAATCACAGCTCACAGGTGGAGTGATGCTGTATGATCCCAGAAAAGTGTGCCAGATTGCGGTGGTCTGCTGGATCCTCCAGAACCTCAGAGTTGAATTGCAAATTTGGGAATTGACTTGCCATTTTAAAGTGTATTTAGCACAGATTTTGTTGCCTTGTTTGTATTGTTGCCTGATTTTCATAATTTCTTTAGTGAATCAGGCACTTAAAAGGACTTTCTCAAAATCAGAATCAGCTTTATTGCCAAGTATGCTTACACATACAAGGAATTTGTCTTGGTGACAGAAGCTTCTAGTGCACAAACAATTCAACAACAAGACACAGATAATATATATATATTATAATATATAATTCATACACACACACACACACACACACACACACACACAGAAGCAAGGGAATGTAATGGCAGAAGAGGTGTGGTATGTTGAATAAATATAAATAGACTAAGATGTGCATTGGACATAATTATTGCTCAATGGGGCAGTTTTAACTGTTCATGAGATGGATAGCCTGAGGGAAAAAAACTGTTCCTGTGCTTGGTGGTTCTGGTGCTCAGTGCTCTGTAATGCCGACCAGAAGGCAACAGTTCAAAAAGGTAGTGGGCTGAGTGACTGGAGGTGCAATTTAATCTTAGTGAATTCCCCCATCTGAGGGTTAGTTCTTCTAGTGCTGTGCTGTAGCAATGGGATGAAAGTTTAATGTCTCCAATTCATAATCAAAACAATAAGTGACAGCTAGCTAAAACCTGCTGCTCTCTGCAGGGTTGCCAAGGGAACCGGAGGGGGACTCTTTGCGAGATGTCATTGTTGCCTGTGAGATAATCCCTAATATATAACCCCAGCTCTCTTTCTCTCTCTTTCACACACACACACACACACACACACACACACACACACACACACACACACACACACACACATGTGCACATACAGAGGATTCAGCTAAGAAACACTTCATTTAACACTAATTATGAAATGTTATTACCAGAGTCATTACTTTGACATTTTGCCTGTGCTAAAGTTGGCATCACAACTGCTGTAAAAGTAGTTCAGACTCACAAACTTTCAGTAAAAAGTGCTGGATATATCCACTGTAGTATTTAATGTTGGGGTAAAACTTTATAGAACAGTGTTCATGTTACACATTTCAAATGCAAAAGTAATGAATTACAAAAGTACAAAATAAGTACAAAAGTGTATTTGTAAGCAGAATATTTTGTACACAAAATATTTATACGTATGTTAACATGCAGATGTACATGAAGCTCATTAGTCATCATAACTTAAGTGATTACATAGTATTAACACTAAAATAAAGTGTGACCAATATGGGCAATAAAATTACAGTGGACCCATATATTATATACTGTATAATACTATATAAACACCTATAAATGTAAATGAAGACTCTATAATTAAATTATTAAATTATAATTTATTAATCAAGGATGCTTTAAATTGATCAAGAAGATATTTACAGTAAAGACATTTATAAAGTTGAAAATGTCTATTTCTATTTAAATAAATTCTGTATTCTTCAGACTTTCTGTTCATTAAAGAATCCTCTTCTTGCAGCAATCACCTCTTAGGCATTCTAGCAGTCAGTTAAAATATTCAGGTGAAGTTTCATGCTTTGCTTTCAGCAGTACTTCTTAAAGATGTGATCGGCCTGTAGGGCACCTCTTACGTATTTTCCAACCAAGCTTTTCGGAAAACAGCTCGACACCTCAAACTCCATCCATAATACTTATTTCTAATCATATATATATATATATATACACACACACACACACACACTGTATATATGATTGTATGTGTGTCAGCATGTATAATATATACCTTAAAGGTACTTTAATAATTAAATAAATAATATAATTAACAATTATACCTATATATATATATATATATATATATATATATATATATATATATATATATATATAATATATATATGTGTGTGTGTGTGTGTGTGTGTGTGTGTGTGTGTGTGTGTGTGATTTATTGCACTATTCAAGAATCTTCAAGGTATTGCACCAGATATAATACATTCATGGTTATACCATGGTTATAAATGATGCTGATTATACGTTATAATGAATTATACTCTTTAAGGTATCATTAGGTAGACAAATGAGTTTACAATTACTTAAAAAAACTAACAACTGATAAGAAGCTTAAAAGGCATTGCAAACGGATCATAATGCACCTTCTGTGTGTAAAGCTGCAAGCAAACAATACACAGAGGATAAATGGTCAAGTTACAAACATGCCAAACAGAAAGACAAGGCATTGCATCAAGTGTATTGGACTGTTTTACACAACCTGCCTTGTTAATCTACAGAAAACAGAGAAAATGTGCTAGATTAATGCAGCGAGAAAAACTATTCCATTTCTTTCACGCCGGAGTGTGATAAATAGCTGTGGCCATGTGAAAACAAGCGAGAACAAAAAAGGGATGAAAACCCACCTGTCCGCCAGACCAGGTGCCTGCTCTCGACATCAACGTGAATAACCCCCCATCCCCTTTCCCATCCTCCTATAACCCATTGCGTGAGTGTCTTGTCAGGTCATCTCAGCTGGCGTCCCCTCCCGTGAGCCCCTCCAGTCTGGGCTTGGCCCTAAAGAAAAGCAGACCACCGTCCCTTTCAATTCTTACAGCCCGGCCATACCGCAGTTAAAAGCAATCGACTGACTGAATGTCACTATATCACAATATGCACCAACAGGCATGCCAGAGACACCACGTCCTCAGAGAGAGACCTCCGTGTCTGTATTCATCTCGCTCTCTCAAGATTTTAGACGGGGTACGAGGAGGATTGTTGATGGGGGAGGGAAAGGACATGAAAAAATAATAAGCTCGTGGGACTTTGGGCCGTTTCACTTGTGTCTTTTGTCCAGCACACTAAAAAGAATAAGAGATGTACTTTGGGGAATGGAAAGAGAAGGAGGGAACTGTAAGGACAGCAAGGAACGTATGGACAAAAGGTTGTGTGTGGGCACGGAAAGATGTGTTTGAGCTCTGCGTGTGGTTTTGTGTAAGTGTTTGTGCGTTCGTGGGAGGAACTGTTGCGCATGGTTAGCGGTGTGTGTGTATCTGAGTATCTGTGTGTGTAAGCGGCTAAAGCACGTAGCAGGAGGTGTGTGTTATCAGCTTTTTGCAGTCGCAGTGTGAGGCGGGCAGGGCTGGGACAAGGGCAGGAACTGGAAGGGCAGGACTAGTGGAGTGTGTCCAGGGTGGGAGGCTGCAGATCCAGGGATACTTCAGTTCAGCACATACACTCCCTGCTGCTAACCTCTGGAGCTCTGACACACACAAACACACACTCACACAGAGAACACTATGATCTTTACTTATGGTCATGACTTGTTTTATGATGCTGAAAAGCCTTTCACTGCCTGCTGGTTTTACATAAAGTAGTTGGTATGAACAAACATCTACACACACTCACACACAAGACCAGTTCTACAAAGCTATCATTAATACATACTACAATCTGAACAAGGGTATCAAAAATCATAGGCCTTAGATGAATAGTTAATTCATAACTTTGAAGTATGTCATTATTTAATCACCCTCACGTTGTTCCAAACCCATATGTCTTTCTTTCTTCTTTGAAACACAAAAGGAGAAATTAAGGAATGTTTACACTGCTATTTCGATACAATAAAAGCATATAGTGACCAGGCCTGTTATGCTCCAAAAAAACACCATAAACATATCATAGAAGTAGTGCAGTTCAAACGACTTCATATTCAAAGTATTCTGAACCCATACAATAGCTTTGTGTGAGGAACTGCCTGGAATTTAAGTCATTTTTCAATGAAAAAAATTCCCCTCCGTGGTAGCTCTAAAATCTCATTTAAGCTTCTGCATATTCAAACTTGGAGCATTGAAACTGGCTATGAGATAAGCAAGAATCTATGGCGTTTGGAATCATTGACATCAAACAAGCAATGAAATATCTCCTTTTGTGATCCATGAAAGACAACATAAAAAAAAAACTAAAATAAATTAAAAAAACTTACAGGTTTGGAATAACATAAGGGTGAGTAAATGATGACAACGTTTTTCATTTCAACTACTCTTTTAACACAACTGGAAATATAACCTGGAAACTCTACTGATCTACTGAGAGATCTAATGGTATAATATGTCATGGATAGGAGGCATTTGCTTTGTCTTTATTTTTAGATAAATCTTATTCATTCAAAAGCACAGGCATAGGACCCCCAGCCATCCTGCACAGCTAAATGTCATGGTTCTTTGTGGTCTGGGCCGCATACACTATCAATGTTAATGTCAATAGTTCCACCGATTTGGTGGTTGAATGATGCCAACTTCTGATGGATTGCAGACAGGAGGACAGCTGCTGGGTGACTGACAGGTGTCAAACAGATAAGGCTCAGAGATATATAATAGTACTTTCAAATAAAACAAAATCAGACTTCTTTAATAAGAAGTCATATCTTAAAATGTCAGTCCCAAACCTTTTGAATTTTAAGCATGTGAAAATAGCATTCATAAATCATTCTGACCAAATAAATAAATAAATACATATATTTTATATTTGAAATTTTGTCTACAACAATGTAAAAATGCTGTGCATTTCACAAAACCGATCAGAACATTGTAACGATGTTGCTGCTGGCAATGACGATGACAATGAAATGAAGAACCCAAGTGCAAATTTATTATTAAACGTGAAATCCAGTAAATCCTAACAATAAACATGAAAGAAACATAAAACATGAACTTGACTAAACTTGGCTTGACATTAACATAACAACATTACCAATCACAATACCTGACAAAGGACAATGGAAAACATGAGGGTTTAAATACATGGACATGGGAGAACACATGACAAAGATAACCAATAAATAGACAGAACTGATAACAAGATACAAGAACATGGAGGGAAACAGGAATCACATGACTAGGGAACACATGACATGAAACAGGAAATAAACTTTCAAAATAAAAGACATGAAATACATGAACACATACATTAAACATCACAAACATATTCAATGTTTAATATGCAACAGAGCACAACAGTCTGGTTCTGGAATTAAAAATCCCATTAACTTTTTCCATAGGGGAATTGATTATTAATGATCTTATAACTTAAAAACCTTTAAAAATAGACCTACCGTGAGCTCCGAGGTTGTAAATCAATGATATATACTGTTCTTCTCCTGAAGCCACCAGTCCATGTTATTTCAACTTATTTTTTATGTTTAATATTGGAGTCCCTACTACACTTCCCTTGATCTTGAGGGGGAAATTCCACCAATTAGAGAATCCCGGTAGAGGTCTACAGCACCTGCAGACTTCCATGATGCACTGTGAATGACGCAATCCAGTCGGTCTCCATACACTCTCAAACTACTAATGTATGTGTAAAACTGAATATTTTGCAATTTACTTTAGATATATTTATTCTTTTCTTAAAATCAACTACTTAAATTATTAGTTTTATATACAGTATCTCAATAGTTTTTAATTTGATTACGTCATATGGAACTATTCCCTCATTAATGACATTAGGTACACAGTGTTTTACCTTTGTCTTTTTGTCAGATTTTCAAATAATTTTTTAGATTCAAATCAAAGATTGTTTTGTTGTGATTGACCTAAGAGCTGGTTGGTTTGGTTCATGGCTTAGAATTATTTTAAGCTCTGAAATCCAAATTTAAAAAAAAAAAATTAAAAAAAAAAAAATTAAAAGGAAAAGTAAAAATACTTACCGGAATTAAGATGCTGAAAAAGTGGGGCTACACAGCTTTACATCACAGATTTTTTTTACTTCTTAACATGGAATAGGTGCTTTTATCACTTAGCACTGTGTTAGGACACATATAAGCTGCATTGCTGACCAAACTTAATGCTGATAGTCAAAAGACTAGCTATAGCCTAACACTCAATTACAGTTATCAGGCCACACCATTTCACAAACAATGGCAAACAGGCCTAGTATGTACCCTTTAATTTGATAGGATTGGCCTTATCAAACAAACTTTGAGAACCCATAATTCAAAAACCCATATGAGAATTACCATCAGTAGATGCAATTATCAGCTGCCAGTTTTAACTAGCAGCAGAGAAATGCCACCGCTTCCCTGTAAAGCATGTGCTGACAGAAATCTCACATCTTAGCATTGAGCTCAGATGGTAAGTGTCACATATGTTTTTGCCTTGACTTTTATGTTGAAATTCTTGTTTTGTCCCCATTCCTGTGTTAGTTTTGTAGTCCTTTATAGTTTTATTTCTTGATTGGTTTTCCCCTGATTGTTTCCCCAGGTGTTCCTCGTTCCCTTGTTTTCCCTTGTGTACTTAAGCCCTTGTTTCCCCTGGTTTCTTTGTCAGTCTTCACATGTGTTGTCATGTTCTGTGCCCGGTTCCCTGTGTTTTGTTTTCTTTTCAGGGACATGCTCAGACATTTTGGGGGGCATGGGCTAAAGTGGAAAAAAAAGGGCACTTTTAAAATTTTTTTTAAAACAAAACGTTAAATATATTAACACAATTCTGACTTCCTTACCAATTTATTTTAATTCCCTCACACTCACTCAACTGTTTCATACTCAACAGATTTCTACTAAATAATCAATTCACACAGAGACCATGATCTTCTTTAGTATTCACCTCAGGACATGGTCATGACAGCCAAGATACTTAAAAATGGAACTTTACCAAGACGTTTTCACAACATTGTCAGAAAGTAATGTCACGCTGACGAAAGGACGACTAACTGGCGATGTCGTTAGAACGTACTGTGATTGCTGGGATGAAATGTACCTTGTTTCTTAAAATTAGAGGAAGAATGACTTGAGCATGCTAAACTCACATGACATGATCAAGCAATTGTCCTTCTTCATTACGAAAAGCCCTTACAGGTGCAGCCGAGGATGTTCAAGTTTTGTATCGCTGTTTGATGCATCCTCCACATACACGATGATTAATAGCAATTGGCGCAGATCTGCTGCTGCCGTTCAATGTTCTATGCGTGATTATCTGCATATTTAAACATAACATTTCAGGGGAAAAGACTCTTAATGTAAGTCATTAACTGGGGAAGTTCTGTGGTGATATGCTTTATTTATTTTGTTTATCCTATTCACCTGCAGTGCCTTGTCAAATGTATGCAAATTAGTGCATTTTAATTAGTTAACGCTTAATTTGCATATCAATGTGGCATTGTGATGATGTTATTAGACACAAATTTTACTGTATTCACCTGTTGTGTCTCCATTAAGTACAGTACATTAGCCTGTATGGCCATGATATATTGCCTTAGCTAAACTTTAGCTAACTTATTACATTAGCTAGTAGCTCATGAGTCATGCATGTTAGCAAGACACAAGTTAACTATATTTGTCTTTTGTCTTTTGGCTAATTAGCTGTAAAGTGGAGGCACTGGTAGCTTAGTCTTTTGTTCATCACCACTCACCTCCACACAAGCCAAGAAAATCACAACTGGGATAGGAGCTGGGAGGGGCTGCTGCCTGCCTGTCTGTGTGTCTGATGTGCCGATGTGTGCTGCACTGCTGCATGGAGACGCAGAGGGAGAGAGAGAGGGAGGGCATCGGAACTCCACAAAGTCTCATCTCCCGACCTATTTTGATTTTTTATTCAATAAATATATTTGTTTGACAGGGAAGCTGTGCGCAAACAGGAATATATATATATATATATATATATATATATATATATATATATATATATATACATATATATATGTATATATTCATTTATTAAAAAAAAGAAAAGAATAAAAAAGCACCCCAGAAAAAAGGGCACTTTCTCTCGAGGAAGAAAAAGGGCAGGTGCTCAAGCCCCTTTGATGTCTATGTGTGCACGTGCCTGTTCCTTTTATTCTGAGTTACCTTGTTTATTTTTTGTTTAATTAAAAGCTGCATTTAGATCCTCATTCCTCGTCTGCCCCGTCACAGAAAGACTGACCAAAAATGGATCTAGCGGCTGTCAGAATTCTGCTTCTGAAGCAAGGGGACCATCCAGTTGAGGATCACATCCGCGAGTTTTTAGAGCTAGCAAATTTAGTGCACTTTTCAGACCGCTCTCTGGTGGTTTCCTTCCAGACCGCTCTGAATAGTGCACTGAAGAAACTGATGCTGTCCTCACTGGACACTCTGCAAATATGTGGAGAAGGCTCTGGAACTTTGCGGATTCCTTTACACAGTGGATTATGCCGGGAACCCTAGGCCAAAACCTGCATCTTCTGCTCCCTCGTCCAAGCCTTCCACGGCTCCTTGCTCCAAGCCTGCCACGGCCAACGAGGCAGTGCCCACGCCTCACGACCACGGAGGTCGTTCCCAAGTCTCTACCAGTGCTCACAACCACAGAGGTCGTTCCCTAGGCGCTGCCAGTGCTCACGACCACGGAGGTCGTTCCCCAGGCACTGCCATTGCTCACGACCATGGTCCTCCGAGCCTGCAGCATCGCCCTGGCTCTCCATCCCTCCGGCTCCACCTTGGTCTCAAACCTCCCTGACTTTGCCTTGTTCCTCTGCTCCCCTTGCCCCTTGTGCCCCCTTGAACTGCCTGTTTCCCCCTTCCCCCCCACACCCTATGGACAATCTTTTTTGGAGCGTCTGGAATCTGCTCCATAAAGGGGGGCTCTGCCACATATTCCCTGTTTTTGACTTTTATGTTGAAATTCTTGTTTAGTTCCCCATTCCTGTTTGCTGTGTTAGTTTTGTAGTCCTTTGTGGTTTTATTTCTTGATTGGTTTTCCCCTGATTGTTTCCCCAGGTGTTCCTCGTTCCCTTGTTTTCCCTTGTGTATTAAGCCCTTGTTTCCCCTGGTTTCTTTATCAGTCTTCACATGTGTTGTCATGTTCTGTGCCTGGTTCCCTGTGTTTTGTTTCCTTTTATTCTGAGTTACCTTGTTTATCTTTTGTTTCATTAAAAGCTGCATTTAGATCCTCATTCCTCGTCTGCCTCGTCACAGTAAGAGATGAGTCCATATTGATCCAAGTCGAGTTAAGGACACAATACACAGTGCTAAAATCTCCTTAACCATAATTAGAGAAGAAACATGCAGGAAAACACTCTTTTGAATTCCCCTTAATCCCTTTTTTTTTTTTTTTTTAAGATCTGAGGAAATGCAGGGTTGTGGAAACCAGGGACTAAAAAACAAATTATTTTCATTTCAGTTTGTTCTGAGCAAAAGTGTATTTGTTTGTTCCGGTTCAGAAGTTCCACAACCTCCTTTCCAAATGGTTACTGGTTAGAACAAAATAAAAGAACGGTACTCTGCTCTAAGGGGTGGGTGAAATACCAGTTGCAGTGTCGCCAGATCTCGCAAGAGAAACAAGCAACCTGGTATGGAAAATCAAGCCCAAAATAAGCTAAAATTAGCAATTATTTTTTTGTCCTGTGTGATTAATTTTATCAACATATAAATCATAACAAGCATACAGTTCATTAACAGTTAAGTATTATTTTAATTACAGATCTGCATCTCAGTCAAAACCATTTTAATGCATCATATCTAACAGTAATTCAGTGAAGACTTGGACACAACTGAGAAATGTACTTTTTAACCTCTAATGTTTTCCTTGTATTTGAATTAGCCATTCATGTATATGTAGTATTTATACATAGTTGTTAAAAAGGTCAGTGATGCAGCAGTTTCATTCAGTATCAAAGCACGTTTCATTTTTTCGGGCAACTACAATTTGTGTAGTTCCAGAAATTTACTGTGATAAACCCTTTGGCCTTTAGTTTCCTAAAAATATTATCATAATGAAATTAACCGATTAAAACCGGTTACCAGCATTTAAAAACTTTTTCAATCCGGAACAGTTGAAAATCACTTTGTTCCGGTTTTCGGTTATGTTTTGCTAAACATTTAGTTCGTTTTTGGTTTTAGTTTTCTTTCCTTGAACAGTTTTTAGTCCCTGGTGGAAACACCTTGTATGGAATACAAGAAGATGCAAGGTAATGATGTAACTCACAATGGAAAGACCTTTTCCATTGTGCAACTAACCGAGACCTGTTGTAATCTGTCACCAATGAAGGAATTTGGAAAAAAAAAAAATGACCAGCCAATTATACCAGCCTCTCTCTTCTCTCATTCTCTCTCACTCTCTCTCTCTCTCTCTCTCTCCAGCATGCCTAAATATGTTTCTCACCCATCTACAACAAATTAAGTTTCCCCTCAAAGTGTATTTCAAGCTTGGCTGCTTTTGTAGGGTGAGGACCTCACTTTTCATTAATTCTGTTTCTTTTCCACCAAAAAATGATGTAATGTATCATTCCTATTTCTCTATCCACCCCCCCCCCCAGCAATGGAAGGGAATTACACTGTCAGAAGTCTGTTTTTTTTTTTTAATTATTAAAAAAGTCCTAAAAGCTCTTAGAAACATGCTTATTTTTCCATTATTTTACTTCCTACCAATATATGTGAGCAATGGAATACATAAAAGAGGAAGATCCCCCTGTGTCCCGATATGCATACTTCTCTACCACACAGCATGCAAAAAGCAGCATGTTAAATGAGTAAGATAGGAGTTAGAAATACTTAGTATTCAAGATACAGTAGACAAACAATACCCAGATGATGTACGGCATCTGCTGAGATTGTGCAACTAGTAAGCACATTGCTATGCCATTAGCTCATGGGAGATTAGGAGCAGTCAGATTTGAAAATCTAAAAAAAAAAACCTTCAAAAACTTTTCAAGTGTAAGGGCTAGTACTTATCAAGAATGTTGTTCATAGTCTGTAAAAAGGGTCAATACCTGAGAAAATCAGGTAGTTGTTAGTAAATAAAAGGACAAAAAACACACAGGTCAAAATTCAGTAACAAACTTGCCGGATGTAGTATGTCCTGAAATGTATTTATATTAAACACCTGCTTATAAACAGAATGTATTATATACATCAGCCACACTCTTATGGCTATGGATTATATATTCTATCCCCTCTCTTTTGCCATCCTTTTTTCTGCATCCATCTCCATGACTCAACCCATCAGCCCCTGGAAACCTAGTGAGATTTCAGGATCTTTGAGTTCAAGACCACCAGCACTAGGGAAGGGCAGATCGGCCCCGAGACCAGACCGGCTCTGCTTAAACCAGACAGAGTTAAGCGACAGATATGAACCCACGCTGGGAGATAACCCCATGTCAATAAATCCCCCTTTCCTAACCATATCCATCTGCCGACCTCTGCATAACAAACAGTTCGCAAAGCACTTCCAAAATATTGAAACAGAGCTAAGCCCTCAAGGTGTGAGCCATTTCAATTTCAAAAAATAAATATTATCTCTGACTAAGCAAACGTTGCATTACAATGAGGATCATTTTACTGTTTCAGGAAGATGAAGGAGGCATCTCTGCTGACAAAGAGCTTGCAGTAAGATATCCAAAAACTTGCTGTATCTGTTGGCAAATATTCATGACCTCTCCGGACACACAGGCTTGAGTTGGCCTACTGTTTTATGGCTTTTTTTCTTCTATAGAGCACAAAAGATGTAAGGCAAAAATAGCCATTCACTTTCATTGTATGAAAAAAAAAGACAAAATGAAACTGAATGGTGACTGAGGCTAACATTCCGCCTAACATCTCCTTTTCTGTTCGACGGAAGAAAGTCATACGGGTTTGAAATGACTTGAGGGTGAGTAAATGACAAAAGAATTTACATTTTTTAGGTGAACTATCCCTTTACCTATACCTAGTATCTTATTAAGCCCTCAAGAAAACAATATTCTTCTGTACTATTGCAGTCCATCCTCTTCCTCTGCCTCTTTCTATTTTCCTCTCTCTCGGTTTCTCTTTACTCCATCCTCTCTTTATTACGGTTCCCCACATCAGCTAGATGATTCCTCTACTGCTGATATGGGAGTCTCAATATGCAATAAAGCAGCAGGATCATCTCCTGAAGGGCCCAATGGTCTCGATAAAAGGCTGGCTCAATAAAATGGGGTCACATCAACCTTTTCAACTTTTTCTTCAATCTAATGTAAAATAACAATCCTGCAGTCAAGCTCAGGTTACGACTTATCCGTGGACCAATCCAGAGTCAGATTTGTTAAGGGAGAGTGTGGTGAACAATTGAACCAGATGACGTTCCAGGAAACAGTTTATGGCAAAGCCCCTCCCTAACTGTCAAGGCAAACAAGAGTGGCTCCATTCTGATTGGATCGTGGCAAGTCCAACACAAACAAATGCCAAGTACAGCCATCAAATAAGCTGCTCGGCAACTGGCATTAGTGTATACTATCAGTTTATGATTATCTAATGTTCCTTAGATTGCATAACCTGTGTATCAAATGTTTAGCTAATAATCTTTGAGTTATTTGTTTAAATAGAAATAAGGTTTTCACCTGATTAATTAACAGAGAAACAGCAATTTACCTTTCCATAAGATAACAGTCATACTTTACCATTGCTACATCCAATTCATCCATCCTATGCACTTTATTTACCGATTCATTTATTTAATCTTTTAGCATATTAATACAATTTTGTAGTTTTTGTTAGGTATTCTTGTTTATCTTTTTGTAAATAAAACTCATTTTGTTACAACTGTGTGTTCCTTGTGTTGATGATACAGAGGAGCTCTAAAGGGTTAGGACGAATTTTACGAATCCTTCAGATTAATCAGATGACCGACTCCCTCCAATTTACATATTTATTTTACTGTTTTACTTAGCTGGTGCCCCAAGGATGGAGGGAGAGGCCATCTGATATTAATAATCACACACACATTCACCTTAAGTGAAGTGTGATCAAAAATCACGACATACTGGTGTCTTGTGTGAGGCCCAGTTCATTTCAGTTGGTGCCACGGTGATTCTCACTAAAAGAGCATTCACACTGTTAGGTGCGAATGGAAAAGACAGGTTCCATTTGACACCGGGAGCGAGAGCGCTGGCCCCTGGTGCTCTGAGAAACCAGCTGTCAAAGGTCACATCCCAACGGTAAAATGTTTAATTAGGCTGACAGAAAAGAATGTTTACATCCGTTAGAACCGTTGCAAGGAGACATTTTCAAAGTGGTTCAACACATCTCAGCTGTAACGTTAGATGTTAAACATGTGTATTGCATTTTACATTAAAACACTAGGATAAACTTATGATGCCTATCTGTAGGATGACTAATGGTGACATCTACATCTCTTGTTTCGTAATGTACAAATGTTACCTTTTTTATTTTCACCTTTTTCCACTTTTATTGGCAGAGATAGTATAGAAAAGAGAACAAATGATGGCGAGAAGAGGGGGAAATTAAATTAGGAAATGACAAGGACTAGACTCAACAGCCCAATCTTACAAGTAAAAGGCTGCTGTAGCAACATTTATATGTGCAGCATCAAAATGTTGCTGTGGTAATGTTTTAACATCTTTTTGGTTATGATGTTAAACTACATTTCATTTTTCTTTCTGCCCAGCGAAGAGAAAATGACAATAAACATGACTTTATCATGTGTTTGAGTGACGCAGAATACAGAAGTAAGGACGGAAGCAATATTTTGAGATATTTATCACATGACGTTGGACTTTTAACTACTAGCAAGGGGTCTCTTATTTTGCAAGCAAGTTTCAATGTAGTTGTTTTTTCTTTGCATGTCCTCGCTTCAGTTTAGAACACTTGATCAAGCTGGCAAAATCATCCGATGATCATTGAGGTTTTACAGAATTCTTAGATACGAGATATGAGGATATTTAGGCTTCATGATCCCTCTTCAACAAGGTAAATATGTTAACAGAGTGACGTTTTGGTGGTGTGTGGATAAATGTCGATAGTGACGTTTTCTTGTGAGAGTGCGTTAGACTCAAACTTGCCTCACTTACATAAGCTGTTGATGTTGCTCATGATGTTACATGTTCTAACCTTTAGGCCAAGGCTCCAACAAGTAATGAGCACGGTAAAATTTACAGGACAAAATATATTTTTGTTTTCTAACACTTCAAAAACATGGGTGAATTTGAAAATACAGCTAGTTTTTAAGGACTCCTTAATCACTCTGTTGGAGAGCAGAATTCAGATAACTGGTATGTCAGGTTTTCACCAACAAAGAGAGATAACTTTACAAAAAAAAAAAAAAAAACAACACATTTTTTGAGAGAGACTGATGATAGAATTTACACCCGGTGTTCGTCAGCTCTCAGATAATAGAGTCCATAACAAATACGGGAAGTCTGGTGAGCTCTTGACAGGACAATACCTGGCAGCTGGTAGAAAGCTCTTCAAATTAAGAAACCTTTTGGAAGAGTTTTCACAAAAGATTTGACAAGTAAACAGCAGCGCAAATGAGAGAGAGAGAGAGAGAGAGAGAGAGAGAGAGAGAGAGAGTGACGAGAGATTCTGCATGTGATGGAGGAGGACTCGATTTCTGCTTTGCAGTCCATAAACAACCAGATTTCATGCCATTATCCATCACTGTTTCACAGCTCACAGATTCTGCCTCTTCTCCCTTCTCATCCTCCTCCATTCCTCCTCCCTCTTCTCTTTCCATCCTGTCTCTTCCTTCCCCGCCCTCCCTCCATCTCTCCAGTCCGACTTTGACCTTCTCTCTTCACGCAAGGCAGATCTGCTATTGATTAAATCTTGGCACGGGGTGTACAAACACAGAGATAAACCTGGGCGTGAAGTGAGAGAAAAGGAGAGATAGAGTGAAGCGCGCTGAGGCCACAGTCGTGTCTGCCCAAAGAGCTTTCCATCCTTTATTCCTGCTAACAGGCTCCTGAACAAGGTCCCCCACTGTTCCACTGTCTGCGGGGGCTCTTGTGACCATTAGAACAGCAAAAAATGACCTTCCTTCTCTCTTGAATGTTTGGCTGCAGATTCAACACTTCTGTCCTCCTCCTTTCACAGCCAGCAATCCTTTTTCCAATTTTTCTGTCTAAAGGGCCCACAGAGCTTCTACGTTCACACAGAGAGCAATGAATGTGTATAAATGGGAGGGCCACATGTTCCAGAGACACTCTGTGGATCCAATTATTCTAGAGGGTTACAAAGTTATTTGCAGTCTCAGGTGGAATCTGCAGACTTTTTGAGTTGACTGCGGAATGGATTTAAACCTGAATGTACTATACTATTTTTGGATGCTGAAAGCATTATAAAATTAGCCAAAATATTT
The DNA here is from genome assembly GCF_019703515.2 of Myxocyprinus asiaticus. Classification (NCBI taxonomy): domain Eukaryota; kingdom Metazoa; phylum Chordata; class Actinopteri; order Cypriniformes; family Catostomidae; genus Myxocyprinus; species Myxocyprinus asiaticus. The sequence goes on along the minus strand of NC_059376.1, from coordinate 33,805,445 downwards.
AAAAGAATAGTTCACCCAAAAATGTCGTTCCAATCCCATATTATTTTATTTCTTACATGAAACACTATAGGAGATGTGATGCAGAATGTCCAGGAAGCTCTTTACCATAAAAGAAATTGGACAGTGATTTATAATACTAAGCTCCAAAATGGACAAAAATGCACGTAAAAGTCGTCCTTACTTATTCCAAGTCTCATAAAGCTATAGAATATCTTTATGTGCGGAACAGCTAAAAAAAAAAGAAAGAAAAAGTTGTTATTCACTGATAATCGTCCCTGCATTGAAAATCGACTACAAAAGTCAAGAGAAGTCAGTTGTATTTGTAAAGCACTTTCGCAATATTGTTGCAAAGCAGTTTCACAGAAAATAGTGGCTTAGGTATTTTCACACCTGGCTCACTTGTAGCATTGTTTTCGGAACCTGGTGCGTTTTCTTCCGTAGTTCAGTTCGTTTAGGCATATATGAACATGGCAATCACACTCGGATCCGTACCGATTGCAAACAAACCCTGGAGTGGTTCAGTTGTGGTGAGAATGTAATTTGACCCAACAGACCAACGTACCAAACAATATCCCTATAAAAACCATACCTGATGGATTTTTGGAGAAGACATCTATATGACAGCATGTCACTGAAATTCATAATCAAAATAGTCTTTTGGTGGCTATGTTAAATATAACTGCATGTTTAAAACATGAGGTGTTTTATAATTCCTGAGGTAATTTTTTGTACAATCGCTTCTCTCTTTCGAATAGTGGCAGAACAAAGGTAAGACGTTGTCAGTAATTATTTGACAGATAAAAAAATAAATAAAAACTTGACGTGGCTTTACTCTTTCTGCTGTGTGTGTGTGTGTGTGTGTGCATGTGCGAGAGAGAGAGAGGGAAGGAGAGCACAGAGAGAACAGGCAGTTTTCAATGCAACAATAATGCAAAAACAACAAATAACGGATAAAAATAGCCATGACTTACAACTCGTATCCATCCGAGTGATGAATAATGTTTATTTGCAGTGCATCCTCTGACTGGAACACACATTCTGTACCATGTGGCGACGTGTTGCATAACTGTGATATAAACAATAGTCGAAAAGTTGTACTGGTTGAAAAATTATTTACAGGTATATCATTTTAACCGGTATATTGCTGTATGAGCTAAATCCCAGAACAGCACACAAACATCTTGACCAATGATGGGACAGTTTGCTCACATGTGACTTTTATTAACACAGTTCTGGTCCGTTTTGAAATGTTGCCTTGTGAAAGCGAACTGAACCAAGAAGAAAATGCAACATTGTAACAATTTTATCCCCTGTATCAGAACAAATGAAACGAGCTACAGGTCTGAAAATGCCCTTAATGTCCCCAATGAGCAAGCCAAAGGTGACTCTCTCAAGAAAAAAAAAAAAAAAATGTTATAGGTATACGAATAGAATACAAAAATAGCATGACGATGCCACTGACGTCAAATGCCACTGGTTCATGCTTGACTTTTGACCAAATGTTGTGATGTCAGACCTGCGCCATAGGCACCATATCTGATATGAGAGCTACAGCATTGGGAAAGATTTACATTTTGTTTTTTAACCTCAAACAAAGCTAACATATGACCACTTTTATGATACTTTTCTAGTGCTTTTCTGTCATTTAGCAGCTTGGCATTATAAATCACAGTGGAAAGTGCTTTCAGAGATTCTGCCTAATATCTCCTTCTGTGACTCACAGAAGAAAGAAAATATGGATTTGGAACAACTTGAGGGTGTGTAAATGATGATAGGATTTTTATTTTTTAGTCAACTATTCCTTTAATAAACAAGCATGCAAGGGATGTGAAGAACCTTGTGGATGATCAGTCTTCCAATTCTGCAGGCCTGGTTACTCTAGATGGCATACTAGTGAAAGCAAGTATGCAATCCATACCTCTTTGTGGCATGTATTGTAGCACTCTAACATAAACAGCAAGATGGTGCCAACTAGAAAACTAGCAAACAGCTTTCTAAAATGATACAAGAAATAATTCATCTCTGTGAACTACACGTCTTTTTTTTCTTTTTTTTTTCTCTCTGATTTATAAAGAGAATTTCATTTTGCCTTTAGGTAGTTCCTGTACTTTTTGCTCTTACTGTTGAAACATGAGAAATCTAGCACTGCTCCAGCCCACAGCTCAAGGGTGCAACTTTGAGATGGCCATTAAAGACCCAGTAATCACACACACACACACACACACACTTCAATCCACCTTACATTTGAGGAGCTGTTATTAAACTTGCTCCTATAAGTACTAGCCACCGGTGATGGGGGATGAAAAAAAAAAAAAAACTTGTTGTGAAAGTGCTTACCCTGCACCCACTGACTACATCCATAAACCTGCACTCCATCAACCCAGAGACGGGACCCCATCTGCCTGCTTAACGTTCATCCTTCACAACCAGCCAGCCAGTCAACTCAACTCATGTTTTAAAAAGCTCTTTCAATTCCAGAACTAGATGAGTGGAAGGGAGATTTTTTCCAGCCCTGGCTGTGAGGCTCAGGGTTTTAGATCAGAGGTCTTTAGGGACGCAGGGAGAGAGGTTAGGGACAGAAAAAGTGCTAATGCTGGTGGTCTCTGTGGAGCAGACATGGTGGCGTCTTGTGTTAAAGGGACAGTTCATTCAAAAATGTAAATTCTGTCATAATTTACTCACCCTCATGTTTGGAATGCAGGTTTGGAACAACATGAGGGTGGGTAAATGATGAAAGAACTCACATTTTTGGGAAAATTACCTCTGTTAAGCCCAGTACACAATGTATCCATCCAAAGTCTTCTTTGTGGAAACTAGCATCTCACATCACAGAAGATTGAGAAGAAGTGTAGCCTATATAAACAAACACAAAAATATATATTTCGTCTGAGTGTATTTGAAAGAGATTAAATCCACTGGGAATCCACTGATGGAAAGGCCTTTTCCACTAGTCATAGATTTATGTGATCTCGTCATTCTTGTCTCGCTCTCATAGGGAATGGGACATTATTAGACAACACTACCTCAAAACAACTGCAGCCGCCTCACTTGATGCTGTTCCCTATGGAAACTTTACATGCCATAAAACAGGCAGAGAGTGAAAGAGAGAGAGCATGAACCCACAAAAGAGTATTAGTTCTGAAGCTCTGGTTATGAAAGTCTCCTGGTCAGTTTTAAATATACAGCACCCTCTTAATTGCACCGGGTATGCATCAAGCATGCACGTTAATCTCATAATCAGAAATACAGTGCAAAAACAAATTATGAATCAGAATAGAAACTACTATTCTCAGAATAACCATTAAACAAAAACCATGAACAAATACATCTCTCTCTCCACCCCGCCTCCTGTGAACCTGGGGGAGTGACGAGGGGAGGTGTGGGGAGAGGGAAAGGGTGAGCGGAGACACAGAGAGAGAGAGAAGAACTTGCTCACTGGCTCCCGGACGTGCTGTCGCCCAGTCCTCAACCACTCCTCTGCCCTCCGGCGGATGCCAGCTCGCTCCTCCCCCAGCGGACGGCAGCAAGTCCTCTGGCCCCTGGTGGATGAAACCGCTCCTCCCCTTCTTCAGTGGCCGGCAGCAACCCCTCCGACCCTAGGCAGACAGCCGCAGCTGCTCCCTAGGCAGATGGCAGCGGCAGCGCCTCCCTCCTCCCTCCCGGGCTTTGGCACCACTGCAACAGGTAAAGGACGAGTAAGGAGGAGGTGGGAACCAGCTGAACAGTCAACGTAAAGTTTAATCAGAAACTTAAATTAAAATAAACTTAAACAGACACACATGCAATGCAGCCGTGTGCGTCTCTCTCTCGAACTGGCGCCAACGGCTCCCCTTTATCTCGCTCTCCCGCTGATCAGCTGATTCAGCGCTGGCTGTGCATCATCACGGCCCAGCCATGCCCTCCTCCTCGTCACAGTATGATTAAATGAACATGATTGTTTAAAATTTAAATGGAACTTAGTTCTTATTCTTATGGACTAAGTAAAAAAATACTAAACAAAATCAACAAATCAGAGCTATATACAAAATATAAATAAAATAGAAACTTTTCAAAATTTATCCAGAGAATGTCTAAAATTATTTTAATGTGACATTGTTTTATGTCAGAAAATGTTCCAAAAAATAAAATAAAAATAAAAATACTAGTAAATAAATAAATAAATAGAATAATAAAAGATTTGTCTGGACAAACATACACTCTTTCTTTGTTGCAGATGCCCAAGTTTACACTTATGAAAAACAATTACCCTAACGAGGGAACAATTACCTTACAATTGGCCTTTATCTGTGAATCATTAAAATAACAACCACATTTTCTGGAAACTAATATAGGACTTAAGTGCTTAGAAATAAAAATATAAGCACAAAATTTAAAAATAGCATTTGTAATTTTGAAAAATGCTACATAAAGAAAAACAAAAAAACAAATAAGAAACGATATTTAAATATCCAAATGATTTAAAACTGAATATAAAGTATAATAGCGAGCATTAAACAAAATAATTTACCACATTAGCTGCTTTTCCACCCTTGGGCCGAATGGTTCTGAGCACAGTATGGAACGTTTACAGTAGCATTTCTACTTGAGCACAGTTCGACACGGCACGATGATAAAACGTTCTCATCCCAAAATTGTCTGCACAGTGCCGGTGGAATTACTTTAGTTCTATACGTGGCGACTCACGATTGTCAATTTGCCAATGCCAAGGTAACATACAGTGCTTTTAGTTGTTTCTAGCTTGACAAGTTTGCTAATATTTGGGTGAAGTTAATAAAAACTATTGTATGTTTAGTGTATCTTCATGATTTTATGATGATGGTTTAGCTAGCATTATAGCCTAGATTTATTCTTCTACATGCCTTTTTTTTTATCAGGGAAGTACATTACTAGCTCAATAAAACTCTAAATATATCATAATATTTTCATATAATACTTATACATTTTTTGGTCAATAAATATCCTTTTTAGCTAGTCTGGAAACTTTTACCTTTCTGCAAGTTTGTGTCCGTTGGCACACACAAGCCCTCATGATGGTAAACCTCTCGCCTTTTTCTCTATGATTTCCTTTTTGCGATATGGGCTATGTATTTTCTGTGTATTAGCAGAGTACAACCAGGGAAAAAAGCAGTCCTAAAAACTGGAACATGCAATCATCCTCTGTAGTGCACTCGCTCCAATGTTTTCCTCTCACGCCGTCACCAACGGCGAACTTGTTGCAGACATTCTCCTGATTTCACCACACCACAGTGGAAAAAGAAACTGTAACCGGGCCAACTGGCCCAGATCCGAACAGAATGGTACGGTCTTGTGATGAGAACTGTTTGGCCCAATGGTGGAAAAGCGGATTTTGTGTCTAAAATGTAAGTTACCTGATTTTAACTTCTTTATAGAACAGTTATATGAAAACACACACACACACAATAATGGTGTTGTTCTGAACATCAGCATGGCTGTACCTCAGCATGTAAATACGATTTTATCATTGTGAATCCAAATATACATCTGAATATATAAATGTAAATCATAAATACTTTATGTAGTTAAAGGTCCTGAATACATTGTTGCAAATCAGAATATGTAATTATAAATCTGAATATGAATATGTAGTTATAAATCTTGAATATATAGTTGTAAATCCGAATATAAAGAGGCAGAGAGAGAGAGACAGTAAGTGAGGAGTCTGGTCAGGCCCTCAGGCTGGATTCTGTCTGTCTGCTCGTCTTTGATTCTCTGTTCTTTGTTACTGTAAGTGCTCTTTCTAGCCTGTCAGATCTGCAACTGTTGCTCTGTCTCTTTCTCCGACTCCACATCTGTTGAAGAGCAGACACTCTAAATTCAACACAACAGCAAACGCGTGTGAGGAGACAGGGCTAGAATCATGTGACAGGTCTCTGTTGAGATTGACAGGCTCTTTGCCAACTGCAGCTAAATCAAGGTTGAGAGAAAGGGATGGAAACAGGGGGTATTGTCTAGACAGCAGGTCATCTGATTCCTAACTGAACATCAACAACGCATCTCAAAGACCCTGAGGCCTTTTACTTTTATGTAAACATTTATACATTTGATGCTTGCATATTTATGTTAGGTTAAAAGTGTACTTTTGTGAGGTTGAAATACTTCCTACTATCTCAGCTTCAATACAAAATCTGCAGAGTCAATACTAAAAGTAAGCCCTTTATAGGTTGATTTCACTGAAGAGTGTAAACACTGTGACTGTAGTGCTATCAAAACATTGCTCTGTTTGTTTGAACATCCCGTCCACCCTGACACAGCAGCATTGGCACAACCAATGGTGTGATTTTGGGGAAGGACTATCTGTTGATGAGTTTCTTTCAATATTTTGCCATTCTGTTCCTTGACACTAGAAGCAGAGAAATTAGACATTTCAACTTTAAATATGGGGATTTCAATCTACAAAGACTGAGCTGCTTGTACTATACAAGGTCTGTATGTGACACAGATCCATAAATGCAGGTCTGCACTGAGCGTAAAACGCAGGTCTGAGTTTGATTTCTTTTAAATATTCAGATAGCCCAAGCGTTTCACACTCAGATATGGATAATGGATCTTGATGGGCGGCCTTCAAAACAACTTTATTCTCTTTTTGCGTGAATTCGCTGATGCAAACTCGCTGTTCGAAATGGGCAACAACGAGCAGACGAGCTGATGGTAGAAGAAGCTTCTACACATAATCATCCATCAAATGGAGCAACTGTCACAAACTGCTATGCTTCTCTGTCTTTATAATGCTGTTAGAGAACTTTGATAACTAAAGATCTGATAAGCAGATGTGACAATTGCTGTTGAACATGACAGCTCAGTTACAAGTCTGCATTTTAAAATGGAGTCTTGTGAAAGTAGTTCATTGAAGTGGAATATTTGTGCATGTACACTGGCAGCCAAAAGTTTGGAATAATGTACAGATTTTACTGTTTTGGAAGGAAATTGGTATTTTAATTCACCAAAGTGGCATTCAACTGATCACAGAGTATAGTCAGGACATTACTGATGCAAAAAAAAACAGCACCATCACTATCTGAAAAAAGTCATTTTTGATCAAATCTAGACAGGCCCCATTTCCAGCAGCCATCACTCCAACACTTTATCCTTGAGTAATCATGCTAAATTGCTAATTTGGTACTAGAAAATCACTTGCCATTATATCAAACACAGTTGAAAGCTATTTGGTTGGTTAAATGAAGCTTAACATTGTCTTTGTGTTTGTTTTTGAGTTGCCACATTATGCAATAGACTGGCATGTCTTAAGGTAAATATTAGGTCAAAAATGGCAAAAAAGAAACAGCTTTCTCCAGAAACACGTCAGTCAGTTATTGTTTCGAGGAATGAAGGCTATATAATGCTTGAAACTGCCAAAAAACTGAAGATTTCATACAAAGGTGTACTTTAAAGTCTTCAAAGACAAAGGACAACTCGCTCTAACAAGGACAGAAAGAGATGTGGAAGGCCAGATACAAGTAAACATAGAGGATAAGTACATCAGAGTCTCTACTTTGAGAAATAGATGCCTCACATGTCCTCAGCTGACAGCTTCATTGAATTCTACCCGCTCAACACCAGTTTCATGTACAACAGTAAAGAGAAGACTCAGGTGTGCAGGCCTTATGCGAACAATTGCAAAGAAAAAGCCACTTTTGAAACAGAAAAACAAAAAGAAATTGTTACAGTGGGCAAAGAAACACAGACATTGGACAACAAATAATTGGAAAAGAGTGTTATGGATCTTAACCCCATTGAGCTTTTGTGGGATCAGCTAGACTGTAAGGTGCATGAGAAGTGCTCGACAAGACAGCCACATCTATGGCAAGTGCTACAGGAAGTGTGGGGTGAAATGTCACCTGAGTATCTGGACAAACTGACAGCTAGAATGCCAAGGATCTGCAAAGCTGTCATTGCTGCACATGGAGGATTTTTTGATGAGAACTCTTTGAAGTAGTTTAATTAAAAGGTAATTTTTTACATGATTAATGTCCTGACTATACATTGTGATCAGTTGGATGCCACTTTGGTGAATAAAAGTACCAATTTCTTTCCATAAGAGCAAAATCTGTACATTATTCCAAACTTTTGGCCGCCAGTGTATGTGCGTATATGGGTTTGTCAGGACACTGACTTTATTTCAACCAATGAAGTCTAAAATCCTAAAGAGAACTATCCGTCAGCGTTCGCATTTATCTTAATGGCAGTTGCTCGGCTGGTAGCCACATTGATGTTCAGACTGAAAACAATCTGTTTAGCTGTGCTGAGAACTTTACTGATGGCACTGTCTCATTTTATTTATTTATTCTTTTTTTCTTAACTTTTTATTGATTTATATATGTTTTAAATACTTTTTATTAAATACATATATAATATTATTTCTATATAAAGTACCTTGAATTACTATTGTGTATGTGCTACATGTGTACATGTGCTATCTAAATAAACTTGCCATGCCTTGGTGCAACGCTTTCGAAAGGTCAGTTTCATGTTTATAAGAGCCCTTCAAAAATCCGTCACTGGTAAAACATCAACTATAATATAATGAAAGATTCACAATTTATAAATTGCCTACAAAAAGTCAAAATACACGGCTACATTTAAATGTTAATCAAATATGCTTTTTAACTTCATAATGGTATAGTTACCACATTTACCAGCAGGGGCTCACTGACTAACTAGCCAAACCTTGGTCGTTTGGTTGTTGTTTCCAAAAACAGCAGCAAAACATGCGATTTATGTCTGTAAATCCTATCTCTCTGTGTCACATTGTAACGTTTGTCCTTAAAATACGCCTCACCTTCTATGAGACTTTTCAAAAAGAAAGAAAAGTGTTTGACCCTGTGAGGCAAAGCATTAACTGAGCAAAAGAGGTAACTGAGATGTAGACGGTTCATATAATGTGAGTGTGTGTGCTAAATTCCTCCTCACAATGTGTTTAAGTACATCACGTCTCTGTCATACACCAGAGAGTGTTTTACTACTGCAGTCCAAGCTGTTGTAGCTTCATCCCGCTCTTTTTTTTTTTTGTCATTTTCTCTTTCTCTCTGTCTCTCTCCTACATCTCTGCAGGTCATTAAGAGTGTTGTACTGCCACACACCCAAGAACAGAGTACATAAAAAGACAAATAAGTCCATAAAATGCTCCTATGCCCATGCATACAAATACATTCCTTATATCGTTCTTTCTCAAAATCTCCTTTTCTTCCCTGTCCAATACTTTCACTTTTGTTTTATTCCTGAAATTAGATCTGCAGAATGACCTATAAAAATCTTGCATAAAGTGAACAGAAGTGGCCAAATACCTTTTCTCTTCATTTTGAATATGAACGTCTATAGTTTTATAATCTTTATTATTACTATTATTTTTATTACAATAGACATAGACATGTTCCACTAAGTTTGACCAGAAGTTTCCAATACTTGATCTAAAATAATAATAATAATTATAATAATAATAATAATAATAATAATAATAATAATTCAAAATTGTCTAATTGTGTGCTGTCTAATGCAATAGTGGCTAAAGTGCACAATAATTTTTTGGCCACTGTATTTGTGCTTAAATTCCACAGTTGTTTTCCATTTTGTAAGGATTTTGAATTAAAGGCAAACAAAATGATTACTAGTCTAAAGTTAAAAGGTACCAAACCCAGAGCTGATCTGGATTTTAGAATTTACCTTTACAGGTACAATCCATGAACTATTCCCTGTCTGTACCTTCACAATAACAACACCAAATTCACGCTATTTACCCTTAAGAGGTATGTGTTTCAGTTGTTGCATCGGTTTAACATATAGTTTGCCATCTATTTTGCCCCTGATATATTAGCCCTTTCAAATCCCATTTCATGTGAAATGTATTTCTTTTTTTTACATTGACACCATATTTCTTATCAATAAATGTGCTTTCATCAGTGGCTCTGCGAGCCTGGCTCTCCTTGACAAACGTGAAAGTGATGAAGGCCCTAAAAGAGTACTTTAATCTCTCGAGCATTCCTAATGATATTTTCCTCTACAATTATTGATAAGAGCGGAGACAGGACTGTAGGCACTGTGAATGATCCACTACCTTTGCAGAGAGAGATGTGCGTTGTAATCACACACAAACACACACACAGTCATACAGTACATGCACAAAGACATTAACATGTGTCTGTCCCCTTAAGGAAAATTAGTAAGTAATGCATAGTAGATACAGAAAGATTCTAACATAAAAAAATTTAAAAAATGACATAAACACCTGATATGCAACAAAGACATGCACAAATAGACACAAACACACAAGTAAGCACATGCAGTGACTTACCACACTGAGGCCCAGCTGCTCTTGCTGCAGGTAATCGAGATTTCTGCTCTCCAGGCTAGCCAGGTATTGCTGAAGATGGAAGTAACTGTACGGGTAACAGTAAGTGAACTGATAAACATCCTCTTCTTTGTCAAAACAGAAGGCAAAAGACATCATGTAGTTCCTCCGATGGTCTGGGCAGCAGTAGTAATACACATTCTTGTCTGGTAGTCTTTGCCTGTGACAAAGAAAGAATTAAAGACAAAAAGAAAGATTCGAGAAGATAACATTCGAGAAGGCTCAAGAAGATTAAATGTGATTTGAGATTAGATTTGAGAAGAGAAGATATGATTCAATTTGATTCAAGAAGATTCTATCTGAGAAGACAAGATAAGAGAAGGTTTGGTTCCAGAAGAAATTATTCGATTTGATTTGCGAAAATTCGATTAAAAAGATTACATTTGATTTGAGAAAATTTGTTTAGAATAGGTGTGATTCAAATCGAGAAGAAGAGAAGAACACTCGATTCAAGAAGATTTGATTTGATTTAAGAAGAGAATACTAGATTTGATTCTAGAAGATTCAAGAAGACTTAAAAAGGAGAAGATTCGATTCAGGAAGAAAAGATTTGATTCGATTTGATAATATTCAATTAGATAAGAATAGATTAAAGGGTTAGTTCATCCAAAAATGAAAATTCTCTCATTATTTGCTCAACCTCATGATATCCCAGGTGTGTATGACTTTCTTTCTTGCTTCACCAGAACACATTTGAAGAAAAATAGAAAAATATCTTAGCTCGGTAGGTCCTTAAAATGCAAGTGAATGGAGATTTCTCTTTTGAAGCTCCAAAAATCACAGACAGTCAGCATAAACATCATTGATACGACACCAGCGGCTAAATTAATGTCTTCTAAAGCGACACGATCGCTTTTGGTGCAAAAAAAAAAAATGTTTTAACTCTAAATCATGCTTCCAGTCAGGAGCGTTATGCGCGTGTGATGTAATCGTATTAGATCAAATCAAATCAATCAAATCACTTTATTGCATTAGCATTTAAAACATGCGAGAACTGAGGCACGTGAGTCACAGCCGGAAGAGCAGCGCTGTTTACAAGTGAGATAGAGGAACGCTGTAAAGTAGCATTGTTGGTTTTGGTTTAGATCTGTATTTGTTTCTTTACTCACAATGGTGCATTTGTGTGCTTATCCTGGATGTCTCAACCGAGTGGAGATTACCTCTGTATCATGGCAACCCGAATACGTCATATGAGAGACTGCTTGGACTCCAACCTCTCGTGAAGCCTAAACGAAGTGATGGTTTACAGTTAAAAAGTACTTATTAAAAACTTTTTTCACACCAAAAGTGATCGTATTGCTTTAGAAGGCATTAATTTATCCGCTGGAGTCATATCGATGACGTTTATGCTGACTGTCTGTGATTTTTGGAGCTTCAAAAGATAAATCTCAATTCACTCGAATTTTAAGGACATACTGAGCTAATATATTTTTCTGTTTTTCTTCAAATGTGTTCTGGTGAAGAAAGAAAATCATACACACCTGGGATATCATGAGGGTGAGTAAATGATTAGAGAACTTTCATTTTTGGGTGAACTATCCTTTTAAAGAAGGTTCAATTCAATTCGATCAGAGAAGGTTGAATTTGATTCGATTCGATTTGATCCGAGAAGAGAATGATTTGAAAACTTATAGGCGAATCAATGTGAAATGTGATTGCACTGTCCCCTGTAATCATTTACATTAATGTTGTTTAGTTTCTCTCTCTCTTATCCATCCAGCTGAAGGCAAACACATCCAGAAAACAGCAAACAATTAAAACTTTTATAGTACACAGTGAGCAGGGTGAACAATGAAAGCAAAGTTATTTGCATATAAAATGAAATATTACACTGTTAATCAGTATTATGCCAAGCTGCTGAGGGTAAATTTGGCAATCTGCTACTCTGCAGGAAAAGAGAGAGAGAGAGAGAGAGAGAGAGAGAGAGAGAGAGAGAGCAAAAAGCAGTGAAGGAAAGGCAAAGAACATCCGATGGAGACAGAGAGAGGGATGAGAAAGGGGGAGAAAGAGAGAGAGAGATCAGATGGAGATGCTATCTACTGTATGTGAATAGCACAGAAGCTTCTACACAGCCACACTGATAAGCAGGAGGAAGTAGCTCTCTAAAATCAACCTCAGTCCTACCATCTAACTCCTTTCTACTCTACTCTTTGAAACACACATACACACAATGTACACTGATGTGCTCGGACTAGTGTCTTTGTTTGGATGCCTGAAGTTATAGTCAACTGCTTTGTGATGTGCAGTTTCAAAGAGCATGTTTCACCCTGATTTCCATTTGGAAACCTATGAATACCCCAAATATAGCTATATACAGTAATGTAGAACTGTAAAAATATAAAAACTTTGCCACACACCATGCAAGCAAACATACAGTAATATAACGTAACATCATGCAAACAAACACCACAGCATGTAGACACACTCATACCCAGATTCCTCTGCTGCCTGCACTGAGTGAACCACTGAGCCGAAATAACGGTGAATTAGCTTTTCTCTGTGGAGTAAAAGAAAGCAAATGAACGATCAAACTGTGATTTCATTTGAGGAGAGGTGTAGAGGGGAACACTGGCATCTTTACCTGTCTCAAAAGAGTGTTAACACACAGGACAGTTGCCTGTTTGGTCCAAATTACACTCTACTGCTAACAAACGCATGTTCCCTATCTGTCACTCACTAGACGTTGTGTCGATGTAGTGACACTAGGGGTCACTCTTGGGAGCCCGAGACACCTCTGGTCTTTGATAAAAGGCCAATGAAAATTGGCGAGTGGTATTTGCATGCCACTCCCCCGGACATACGGGTATAAAAGGAGCTGGTATGCAACCACTCATTCAGATTTTCTCTTCGGAGCCAAATGGTCATGCTCATTGAGCTGAATATTACTGTTCATTCACCTCTGCTGGATCTGACGGCGCATTTCAACGGCTTCTCCCTTCTCTGCACTTGTGCACTGCAGAGAACGCCCCTGGGCGCTTCGGCAGAAAAACTAGAGAGTATATTTTCTGAAAGAGCCTTGTTCCCCTCTAAAAGAGTATATATTTCTCTAAAAGAGCGCACGCACGGAACGTCTTTTTAAAGACGCGTCTTTTCAAAGATGCCTTTCCGATTGTGTGTTATTCCTGGTTGCGGTCGTTATCTCTCAACTTCGGATGGTCATGATCGCTGTCTTTCGTGTCTGGGCGCGACCCACACGGAGGCAGCGTTTGTGAATGGTTCATGTTCTCACTGCGAGAACATGACCATGGCAACGTTGCGGTCGTGGCTTACTTTCGTAAGAAAACAAGCCACCCCAGCGGCTCCCAGCCTCGGTCCTTCTACCTACGGGAATGAGGCCAGCACGGCTAGCACTGGGGGCGATTTGGGGACCCCAATGGGATCGTCTCCGCTGGGTATCCCCCCGCGGACCTCCCATTCCCCAGCACGCTTGTCTGCCCCAATCGGGCTTCCGGATGAGTTCGCCGGCTCGTCTCACGGCGAGTCTGGCTTCTTGTTCGGAGCCCGCGAAGATGATGAGCTCTCGAGCGCAACATCAGAGAGCGGGCTTGTCCAGTCAGACGCAGAAGTCTCAGCTGGGCTTCCCCCTTCGGGGACGATCGCCCAGTCACATGCCGATGCCGAAATGACGGACATGCTTTCCCGGGCGGCCGAGAGCGTCGGGTTAGAGTGGAACCCTCCGCTCTCCCCTGAACCCTCGCGGCTTGATGATTGGTTTCTGGGCTCGCAGCGCCACTCAAAGCAGCCGCGCCCCGCTCCAGTGCCATTCTTCCCGGAAGTGCATGAGGAGCTGACAAAGTCATGGGAGGCACCTTTTACTGCCCGGCCCCGACTCCGCAGTTCCCCCGCTCTCACTACCCTCGATGGCGGGGCGGCCTAGGGTTATACCTCGATTCCCCCGGTGGATAAGGCGCTCGCGGTGCACCTATGCCCGCAGAGCGCGCCACCTGGTGTGGACGCCCTAAGCTCCCGTCCAAGCCCTGTAGGCTCACATTGTCCCTGACGGCTAAAGCCTACAATGCTGCTGGACAAGCCGCCTCTACCCTGCACGCCATGGCTCTCCTGCAGGTCCACCAAGCCAAGGCGCTGAAAGAACTGCATGAGGGTAGTTCCGCCCCAGATTTGATGTAGGAACTGCGCTCGGCAACCGACCTCGCTCTCCGGGCGATGAAGTTCACGGCGCGGTCTCTCGGGCAGACGATGGCCACACTAGTGGTCCAGGAGTGCCACCTTTGGCTCAACCTGGTCGAGATGGGCGAGGCCGACAAGACATGGTTCCTTGTTGCCCCCATTTCCCAGGCGGGCATATTCGGCGACACCGTCGAGGACTTTGCCCAGCAGTCCTTGACGGTGAAGCAGCAGACGGAGGCAATCCGGCACATCCTGCCCCGGCGCGGCTCAAGATCCCGCACCCCGTCTGCTCGTTGCCAAGGGTGTCCCCCTGCGGTGAAATATATCTTCCGCTAGTTCGTTTCCCTGTTGGCAAACTGCGTCTTCCTTGGGCAGAGCCCCTCTGCCCCAAACTCCATGCTTGTAGTAACTCCTCCCCCGTATTGGGCAGGATCTACCTTGAAGGCTCTCCACATGGTTGGAAAGACCATGTGACGTATTCTTCCACTTAAATATCCCCCCCTCTCTTGGGGCGAGGTGTGGTCTCCGTGGTGTCTTCCCCTTGGGAGGGACACCCCCCGACTAGACCTGGTGGCCCAGTCGGATAATCCCCCTTCTTTTTTAGGGAGTGGAAAAAAAGAAGGGGGAAAGAGGCCACGAATGTGGTAAGCCTGTCTCTATCTTTTGGGTAGTCGACTTGTCCCCAAAAAGGGTTGTTTGACACTCATAACTATGTTGGGGGAGGTTACGTGTCGACCTGGTGTGCTGGCTATGAGGCACACAGCAGTCTGCCCACCACACACCGCCAGTTCACGTAACACAGTTCAGCCAGTTGTGGCGTTTCGTATAGGGACCCCTAGTGTCACTACATCGACACAACGTTGAGTGAGTGACAGACAGGGAACGTCATGGTTACTTGTGTAACCTCTGTTTCCTAATGGAGGGAACGAGACGTTGTGTCCCTCCTGCCACAACACTGAACTACCCGCTGAAATGGCCGGACCTTATATCGGCTCCTCAGCATAAAACCTGAATGAGTGGTTGCATACCAGCTCCTTTTATACCCATATGTCCGGGGGAGTGGCATGCAAATACCACTCGCCAATTTTCATTGGCCTTTTATCAAAGACCAGAGGTGTCTCGGGCTCCCAAGAGTGACCCCTAGTGTCACTACATCGACACAACGTCTCGTTCTCTCCATCAGGGAACGGAGGTTACACATGTAACCATGACGTTTACTTGCAATCTAAATGAGGACATACCACAGGCCTCTTTTATATTAATATAAAGCTATTAGAATAACTACATACTAACTCTAATCCCAACCCTATGATGAAAAAATAAATAGATAGATAAATAAATAAATAATTTGGTGCTTAGTAAATTGCACGGTAAGTATATCAGTTTTAGCTGGTTTTCATTTTATTCAGTAATAATATGTTGCTTTTATATGTATTGTCTGTTTTGAACAAACTTGCCAATTATTTAAAGTCAATCTGGGGAAAAAAAAGAAGAGTTGTTCCAACTGAGCTGTATTTGGAGGAGGAACCACAGACTCTTGCACCAGAATATTTAATTATGTAGGCCTGGGCAGGCCCAGACAAGGTATGAGGGCTTATGTGGAGCATAAATCGTTGTTTGTAATTAAAAAGGGTTGTTGTTGTGTTGCAGTTCTGTATAGTGTGACCCATACTGTTTTGCATTAAATTACAGTGGTTTATTTTACGTCACCATCATAGAGATTAGTGTTTATTATAAGCAAGCTAAATTTTGTTCTAGCTAAACCAAATCATTCATACTGAAAACATGCTTTATAGATGAATAGACACCAGCAACTCTACCAGAACATTATAAGTTACATTGCAGCTATGTTCAGTTGGAAATGCACTATGGTAGGAGAATACTGAGTTTTCCTAAAATTAATAATTTTGGAGCCTTATGTGTGTATTTTAATTAAGTAGAATAAACATGATCAGATCTGTTTGGATGTTTATTCTGTGTGAATATACACCGATCAGCCACAACATTAAAACCACCTGCCTAATATTGTGTAGGTCCCCCTCGTGTCGCCAAAACAGCACCAACCCGCATCTCAGAATAGCATTCTGAAATGCTGTTCTTCTCACCACAATTGTACAGAGGGGTTATCTGAGTTACCGTAGACTTTGTCAGTTCGAAACAGTCTGGCCATTCTCTGTTGACCTCTCTCATCAACAAGGCATTTCCATTCGCAGAACTGCCCCTCACTGGATGTTTTTGTTTAGAGACTGTTGTGCGTGAAAATCCCAGGAGATCAGCAATTACAGAAATACTCAAACCAGCCCATCTGGCACCAACAATCCTACCACGGCCTAAATCACTGAGATGAAATTTTTTTCCCCCCATTCTAATGGTTGATGTGAACATTAACTGAAGCTCCTAACACATGTCTGCATAATTTTATGCACTGCACTGCTGCCACACAATTGGCTGATTAGATAATCACATGGATGACTGTTGGTGCCAGACGGGCTGGTTTGAGTATTTCTGTAACTGCTGATCTCCTGGGATTTTCACACACAACAGCCTCTAGAATTTACTCAGAATGGTGCCAAAAACAAAATATATATACACACACACTACCAGTCAAAATTTTTGAAACACTTACTCATTCTTTATTACATATATATATATATATATATATATATATATATATATATATATATATATATATTTTTTTTTTTTTTTTTTTTTTTTCCACATTTAGAATAATAGTAAAGTCATCAAAACTATGGAATAACATATATGGAACTATGGGAATTATGTTGTGACTGAACAAAATCCAAAATAAATCAAAACTGTGTTATATTTTAGCATCTTCAAAGTAGTCACCCTTTGCCTAGAATTTGCAGACATGTACTCTTGACATTTTCTCAACCAACTTCTTGAGGTATCACCCTGGGATGATTTTTAAACAGTATTGAAGGAGTTCCCATCTAGGTTGGGCACTTATTGGCTGCTTTTCTTTATTATTTGGTCCAAGTCATCAATTTCAAAACCTTTTTTATTATTATTATTATTATTACATTATTATTATTTAGTTTTATAATTAAATAAATTAATATGGTGGCACAATTATATTTTTGTCTACAAAACTAATTTTAAACATTTAAGCATACGCCTTGAGATCAAAAGATTTTTAAGATCATGTGAAACATTTCAGTCAAGTGTTTCAAAAGTTTTGACCAGTAGTGTATATATATATATATATATATATATATATATATATATATATATATATATATATACACAGCCAAAAATGTGAAAGTGTGTGTCTTTGTGTGTGTTTCTCCGACGGCCAGGGTTAGCTGTGCTTGCTGCAGTATTTGGCCTACATTTGAGTGAGGTTGGGTTCAGGACCCGCGTCTGTTCAGCGTGCACTCTGAGTACCATGCCAACCAGACATTAGCGTGTGCACACTCACAGTCACACACACACCTCTCCCCATGCAGGGTTAATGAAACACCGTGACACCTCACTTTATTTTTTTATTTATCTGTTTGGGCATTATCCCGGTTCCTCTCCAGCATTTGACCTTGTTGGCTACTGAGCGAGTCGTGGCTATTGATTTTAATTACCCAGTGGGAATTTACTGCTCGCCTTTCCCACACCGCTGCGCCGCTATTGGTCAGAGAAAATAGCTTTGTGTGTTGGTGATAGAAAGAAAAAGAGAGAGAGAGCTTGGTGAATCTTGGACCTGCCGGGTGGTTTTCTATCTTTGCCATAATGTATGTTCGTTCTCTCTATCATTCTCTCTTTCTAGTTGTGGCTGCAGGTAATTTGTTTATCTAAATGATAGTGCTCCATGCCTCCCTATGTTGGTGGATGTGGTACAGTGCCCCCCATTCCCAAACACATTTATCTCGCTGTGTGTCTGAGGGGGAAAAACCTAAACACATACGGCTTAAAAATTCAGCTATGCCAGTGTCCTGCCCCCTAACGCCTCTGCCTAGTACACACACTCTCAACAGTATGGAACACACACACACAGCAAGGTGTCACTTTCTAACTCTCCTTCCATTTAGAGAAAAGGTCATAGCCTGCAGCTCAAGGTCATCAACTTTAAAAATGGAGGAGTTTTTCATAACTTGTTAAAGAAAGAGCAAAGAAATCCAAACTTTCTTAAACTCGAGTGGGCAGGGCTATCATTGACTAGTAGCTAGCGGTTGTATCTCTATTCTCATCAGAATGAAAATGCCGTTTGTGTGTGTGTGTGCGCGCTGTTAGCTAAATGACTGGGCCCATATTGAGGTGTCATTCTCCATCTCAGCGCTTTTCAAGTCCGTTAGCAGGAACACGTAGGGGCCTTTGATGCCGCGGCTGTCGGCTTTCCTCTGAAGGGAACTAGACGAGGGGGAAAATTGCTAGCTTTCATACTGAGCGGGACATCTTTTCTATATTCTCAAATCATTCAAGCATAGAGGTCATCAGAGTGGCTCCTGTCTCTCTGACTCTTTCTGTCTTTCTCTCTTTTTCTGTCTTTTTTGCCCTCCCTTATTCTTTTAAGAGCACTGGCTGTCATCTGTTTAATTTTGTGAAGGTTAAATGGTTTCAAATATGGGAATGAAATTGTCAAGTGGCACGATTCTTCTCTCGTTCCTCTGACAAACTGAGGCAGAGCTGAAGAAGAAGAAGAAAAAAACGGGATCCATTACATATGCAGATATTACATTTCACCACGACAACGATACTCTCAATTTCAAAGTGATTTGTGCAGACTCTTGACTTGGATATGGGCCCATATTGTCTAATTATTGACAAAACAAGAGTTCCCTCTTCTAATGTATTTATCGGTTTAGATTTGATTCTGTTTCTTTTTGTTCTCTCAATTTTTCACAGTAATGTTCACAGAGGTAGAGGGAGTGGAGTGGTCCTCCTGTGATGGATCTATCGTTTGGGACATGAATCAGACAGGAGAATAGTGCTGGATTGCACAGTTACTAAGCAACCTCATTTGCTTTGTGGTCGAGCTGTCCATGTGCAATGGTATGTTTAAAATGAGGGTTTTTT
Source organism: Myxocyprinus asiaticus (assembly GCF_019703515.2). Lineage (NCBI taxonomy): Eukaryota > Metazoa > Chordata > Actinopteri > Cypriniformes > Catostomidae > Myxocyprinus > Myxocyprinus asiaticus. The sequence goes on along the minus strand of NC_059376.1, from coordinate 33,785,926 downwards.
TGGTTTGTGAATTGGCTGTGTGATTCTCTGAATGGTGAAGAGCATAAAATGCATATGGCGGATCTGAGACAAGAGAATGAAACCACCCCAGGAGCTGGGGCCCATGTTAACCAACGTGGGGACACAGCAAGTATAGGGGCTGAGTGGAGAGTGCAGAGATTAAGCTTTGTGTTTGTTAACAAAATACATATGTAGGTTTTTCTTTAACTAAGTTAACCGGCTGATCAGAGTAATTGGGAGTTAGTGCTGTATATTTTGCAGTGTAGATTCAAAAGAATCGGCTCATAAGACTCATTCATTCAGGAATAGGACAACTTGGTAGTAGCGTAGATTCAAAAGAACAAGCTCATATGAGTCATCCATTAAGGAATCGGACTACACTGGTCACGCTGTATGTTTCGCGGCTGATTCAGTGGGTCTAATCCAAAACTTAGTGAGCTGATTTGCTGTCTCCTGCCTAAATAGACAGCTGTCTGCTATGGAAGTATCCTACATGAAATGATGCCTCATATTTGGAACGCTCTACATAGGCGGAAACTCCGCACATCATTCAAATAGCACTCCTCACGCACAGTGCATAAGACTCGACTTGCAACTGATTACAGATGACGTGAGAGAAGTTACACGATCCTCTAATGAGCATAAATACGTACACACATGAAATAGTTGGTTTTGCATCATATTAATCTTTTATTTATCAATACTTTTCAGTATTAAATGGACTTTAGTTAAGTACAAACTTCTTTTGTTAAAACGTTTGTATTATCTGAGCTGTAAAGTTGTTTAAATCATTGTTTTTTCAGTCGTTTTAGGGTTTGAGGGGGTTTGAGTGGGTGAGTTTTACTTTTAGGGTTTTAGGCAATATGTCGCCATGGCAATGAAGTAGTAAAATTGGATATAACTTTACACAGAAAAGTACATAGTTCATATCTGAAAGTTTATGGATTGACCCCATTCACTTCCACTTAATTTTTTTTAAGAAAATGTGGGACAAGTCAAAATTAATGTTTGTGGTAAACAACATTATGCCACAAATTATGTCAATTGAGCTTGACTTGTATTGAACCCGGAATATACCTTTAAAGTCAAAAGCAAACTAGACTTACATAACTGTATCAATAACTAGATGTTTTTATAATATTCTCATTCAGAGAAGGCACTAGTACTGAAATCAACTTCAGGAGGCTTCTAATATTTATTATAGTACATCCTTTTATTTTACTAATTTAAGTGAGTCTGTAAGGGTTTGATATCTTTAATAAGTTGTGACAGATTAACTTTATCATGAGCTAAGTCTATCTTGATCTATTACCTTGACTAGACTGAGAGGCATAGCTGAATTTTAGCTCAAGTGTTTTATGAAACCTGCAGAATAGAATGAGATTGTGTATATCGAGTGGTGGTATCGTGGTTGAACATGATAAGTGTGTGCAATAAACACAGCGACACACACACTCACTCACACACGCGCGCACACACACACGTACACACTCTGAGCTGCAGTGCTCTTCACAAGTATAGGGGGACACGTGTAATATTAGCGCTAAGAGCCCTGGCCATCACACAGGCTTCACAGCTCGTAAATCATCCACTTATTACAGCTCACATCATAAACTTACACTCCTGAGAGAGAGAAAGAGACAAACTTTTAGGCTAATATATTCCAACCTAGCACTCTTTAAGACTGCTGCCCGACAGAAAGAGCGTTCCAGGCACCTCTATGGTGTTATCGGGCGGATAATGCCAGAACATCAGAACAGCAGATGGGACATTTAACCACATACTGGTCTATCTTAAATAAATAAATAAATAAAAAATAACTGGGAGAGGATATGGATATTTTGGGGTGTGTCGGTGTTCAGATAAGTGGTAAGATTACAGATTATGAACAGATAACAGATAACAAGTTATGAACCGATTGTGATACTCTTCATACGATATATCACAAAAGTCAAGGTAGCAGGTTCTTTGGGCTTGCCCTCTTCTCACAATTTCACTGCTTGTTGCTCACTATGGCTCTCTTGCTTGTTGGACACATTGGGCACAACAGACTACATGTCGGCTAGATTTAAGAAAGTAAGAAATGTATTCTAACATATACAATGTCTCACAAGAGCATCATTAACGGTCATGCACTGCGAGTTGGATACAATCTGCAGAGTGCACTATGCTTTTAACATATAAAGAGCGACTTTTTTTTAAATCTTGTTTTTCAGAATTATTGTTCCCATTCATTATTTTTTTCCATGGGGAATTCATAGAATCCTTCATAAAAGAGTTCTTAGCCATGAACTGAATCAACCAGATCTGAGATGAATCACACCATAACAAATTTTGATTTGCAGCTTAAAATTACTTTAACATAGGACCAAAAAGACAAAGGTACAAAACTGTGTACTTGACGTCTTTCAAAAGGGCATGAACTACAATCCCATGAAGCATTGCAAAGAACATAATCTAATTAAAAACAATGGTAAAATATAAAACTATTGTTTAAAAGTGGTTGATTAAAAGTACAGAAACAATATATTTTCATTTTAGTGCAAAATATTCAGTTATCAGTAGTGTGTGGGGAGACCGACTCGATTGTGTCATTCACAGTTAGTCACTGCATGTGACCAAAACTTTGAAGCTCCAAAAAGTACATGAAGGCAGCATAAGAGTAATTCATAAGACTACACTGGTTTAATCCATGTCTTCAGAAGCAATCTCATCATTTTGGGTAATAAAAGACCAAAAATTAACACTTTTTTCACTATATAAATTGGTGGCCAAAAGTTTGGAATAATGTACAGATCTTGCTCTTCTGGAAAGAAATTGATACTTTTATTCACCAAAGTGGCATTCAACTGATCACAAAGTATAATCAGGACATTAATAACATGAAAAAATTACTATTACAATTTGAAAAAAATGTTCAGAACTTAAACTACTTCAAAGAGTTATCATAAAAAAATCCTCCACGTGCATCAATGACAGCTTTGCAGATCCTTGGCATTCTAGCTGTCAGTTTGTCCAGATACTCAGGTTTCACATTTCACCCCACACTTCCTGTAGCTGTCTTGTCGGGCACTTCTCACACACCTTACAGTCTAGCTGATCCCACAAAACCTCAATGGGGTTAAGATCCATAACACTTTTTTTTGCCATTTTTGACCTAATATTGACCTTAATACATGCCAGTCTATTGCATACTGTAGCAACTCAAAAACAAAAACAAAGACAATGTTAAGCTTCATTTAATGAAACAAATAGCTTTCAACTGTGTTTGATATAATGGCAAATTATTATTTTCTAGTACAAAATTTACAATTTAGCATGATTACTCAAGGATAAGGTGTTGGAGTGATGGCTGCTGGAAATGGGGCCTGTCTAGATTTGACTAAAAATGACTTTTTTCAAATAGTGATGGTGCTGTTTTTTACATCAGTAATGTCCTGACTATACTTTGTGATCAGCTGAATGTCACTTGGTGAATTAAAGTACCAATTTCCTTCCGAATGAGCAAAATCTGTACATTATTCCAAACTTTTGGCCAGCAGTGTATCCTGACATCATCAGTCTCCTTGGCCATAGTTTCAAGCTTGATTACACTAGATAGTGCTCTGCACATGCATCAAGCACTAGGAAGTGTAATCAAGCTTGAAATCATGATCATGCCTAGAAACTGCTTTGGCAAGATATACCGTGAAAAAGGAGTTACATTTTGGTCTCTTCTCACCCAAAACTGATTATATTGCTTCAGAAGACATGGCTTAAACCACTGGAGTCGTATGGAATACTTTTATGCTGCCTTTAAGTGGATTTCGGAGCTTTAAAGTTTTGGTCACCATTCACTTGCATTGTATGGACCTACAGTACAAAGCTGAGGTATTCTTCTAAAAAATCTTCATATGTGTTCAGCAGAAGAATGAAAGTCATATACATCTGGGATGGCATGAGGGTGAGTAAATGATGAGAGAATGTTCTTTTTTTGGGTGAAATATTCCTTTAAAGGTTTATAAGTTATTGTAAAAAATCTACTCCCCTATGGAGAAAGTGAATGGGATTTTCACTTTCAGAACCAGACTGCTGCGCTCTTGCAGAGGTGCCAAATAAACTGCAAATAAATAAATTAATAAACTGTGGAAAAACAAACAAACATGAAAAAACGAATCTACAGATGATCAGATACAGATTGGCTCCAGCAGTATGCAGGTGGCTGGAGTGCGGCCCCTGTCATTGGCTGTGTGTGGGAAAAGATGAGATTTCTAGTGTCTATAGAGATACTAAAAGAAGCAACATCCACAGAAAGAGAGAATAGCACAGGGTCAGCTATACAGATTCTCATGAATCAATTTCAAAATCCTAGAGCTTTTTTTTAGCATGCAATCGCAGGGTCACACAACTAAACACTTGTGGAAAATCAGTATTACCTAACATCACCTTCAGGTTAGGTTCTATAGTTACATGTCTATCTCAAAATATTGCTTGATCATTTAAGGACATTAATTAACACAGCACTGGCTGATAGAAAGCACCTGCTTGCAACTGCACAAACTAAGCCCTATGTGTCTAACTATCTTCAAGGATACCGAAGATACTTATGCACACTAGCATACCTTATCCCACAAGTACAGTATTTCATTCCAAACATGCCTCTAAGAGTGTTTTGTATGTAAGTTTGTATGCTCTTGCCTCGGCCAGTAGATGGCCATAGATCTTGTGTTTAGGGACTTAAGTAATGGCCCACCCATTTTCCAAAATGACTCATCTTGCATCATACTTATAAAAGGTGAAAAATAATAATGAGGCAAAAACATGGGCCACACCCTGTCTGTTTCCACACAGTGAGGCTCATGTGATCTCCCTTGCTCACTCAATAATGCGTCATCACTACAATACTCCACAACACCCCAATGCGGGCCTGTGTGTCCCAGGTGGCTCATCCCATCTGTAGAGGCAGTGTAATGGTGTGTGTGTGTGTGTGTGTGTGTGTGAGAGAGAGAGTGTGTGTATAGTGATCAGGCTAAAGCAAGTCAGGCAGGGACCCAGCAGTGGTGAGCAGGGCTAATATAATGTGTGTGTGTTTGAATAAGTGTGACCCATGGTGGTAAGTAGCCGCCCTGCCGCGCTGAGGGATGGCTGGGGTAATTATCGTAGAGCAGATGAGCCGTATGAACCAGCCAACATGGCGCCATGCCCCCTCAAGGGGCGCAGGGGCAGAAATCGCACAGGGCACACCCATACATACACAGACTGCAGGGGGGTGGAGGCAGGTGTGTATTAGAGAAAAGAGGGTAATAACAGCCAGACTGGGTGACGTCTATTAGGTGCCCTGGTGTGAATGTGTGTGCATGTGCTTGTGTGTTGGTTTTCTGTAGTTTCGAAGACTTTTTTCCACCTGAGTACCCCCTGCACCACTGGGACATCTGAGATTATGAGGGCACAGCCAGTGTCGTTATAATTCCCATAATACATATTCACTTATTTGGCTCTGGGCACTGTTTTATTGTTGTTTTATTTAACAGTGCAAAGTGCCATTTTCTATGTAAAAATACCTTCTCCTATCCGAGACAACTACAAGTAAGTACATTCTGGTTCTGTGGGGATTTCAAATCATTGCTCTGTTTGTTTCTGCAGTCTGACAGGTCAACTTCCAATGCCATGGGTTTGACCCAGGTCTACCAGTTTGTATGAGCAATAGCAGATGGGAGGCCGTGTTGAAGGTTTGGGACATCTGTTTGGAAACAATCATTAGTTGTGCTTGCCAAGGCAAGCAATACTATTTCTATAGCCTATATCTAGGGACCAGAATATCATAAAGACTAGGGGGTGCACTCTTTTATTTTGGGCCAATAAGCAAACACCTAGCAACCACCCAGAACACATAGTAACCATATAACAACTCACTAAAAACCACCTAGAACACCCTAGAAACTACATAGCAATGCCCTGTCAACCGCCCACGATAGCAGCAAGTTTAGCATGAGAAAACACCACACTTTTTTTTTCTTCAGATTTTTATGGGTCAATGACATGACACTCATTTGTTTTTTTTTTTTTGTTTTTTTTTTTTTGGCCTAGTAAATCTATTAGTTGTTCTAAAATGCAATGAACATGCAATTCACACAAAAATGTAGCCTATCTAGAATACACCCCTACTATAATTAAAATGCTCTAATTTCATAGTTCAAAGTCATTGTGATATTTTCTCTGAGGCTTAAAGTAAAAAATGTCTAAGGAGTGTTACTTTCCTGAAAAAAATAATTCTTATAAAAAGCTTAAATTCTTAAAAAAAAAAAAAAAAAAAAAAGATAATTTAGCTTAAAAAGCTTTGTAAGAATTTCTCTTTATTTAAGAAAATAAAATAAAAAAATTTGAAAAACGTTTGTCCACAAAAACGATGTCAGGTGGTGAAACTAACATGCATTCTGTTGTCATGCGACAAAAAACCCATAATACTTAGTCACTGAAGTTTTTATATAAAATTTCAGATATCTTGGCATTTTTATGATAGACACATTTTGTTCAGATTTAATGGAGTAAACCTAAGAAAACTTCTTGAGATATATGACTCAAAAATTCATGATATTTGTATATATATATATATATATATATATACACACACACACACATTTTACCTTAAAAAATATGTTTGAAAATTTTTGAAATTATTAATTACATCGTGTTTTCAAGGTGAAGAAAAGCATTTTAATACATTTTACACCACTTGACATTTTTTAGGTAATTAATATTCATTTTTACTTTTTATAAAATGCTAAACAGTTTTTTCAAGAAATTATGGAACCAACATGGACACAAATATTACATTTCAATGAACTTGACGCATGTATTTTAAACTACATTTAAAAAAAGATTTCTTATTTTGATCACCTCGGACAACCTTAATTACCAATGACTCATACAGTTAAGTTATTTTTTTATATAGAGCACAACCATGCTCGCCTAATTTTTCAATTGTTTTGGTTCCGGAAGTATTTTTCCCATTATTATTATTATTATTATAATTTTTCCATAGGAATTTCAAGTACTTCTTTAATAATTCTGCGCCATTAACCAAACCAACCTACTCCAAGGTGATTCCCTATATTAATTTTTTTATTTAAAGCAAAAAAAGTATTTTAAAATCGGAAAAGAAAAAAGACAAAGGTACAAGACTGTCACTGTAGGTCTGTCCTTCAATGGGTCTTGACATGCCTTTTTTTAGTATATTAATATGTTTCTTGAGGTTCACTCACAATATTAGTGATTTATTTATTTATTTATTTTGCACAAAAAACAGTCATGTATTTGAAAAACATGATCATTTTCCACTCTCATTCTGACCCTCTGTCAGAAACGCTTGGTTTTGGTGCCGCTTCTTCTTTAAGATTTGACACCACCGTTATGATTGGCTCTCTGCTTTTGACTGACCCGTTCTCTCCTTGTCACTTCACTGTTCACCGCTACTGGGCGGACTACGGAAGTTATAAGGTAAAGTAGTCATTAATGTGTTGTTGTGGAGGCGGTCAGATGCAAATGTCAACCACGGTGTGACATCACAATGTGGAGGAAGTAGAGAATGAGTCAGTTTGGCAGCTTGGCTTCAACAAATGCTCTTTATGCAGAAATTCTGAGTTCTAAAACTTATAGTATGTTTTTACAGTTCAATGATCTCGTATATGTCAAAAAATCATGACCCCTTTAAAGGTTTATAGATTTAAAAAAAAAAAAAAAAAAGTGTAATCTATTCCCTTATAGAAATATGAGTGGGATTTTTACTTCTGGAGGCAGTCCGTTGCACTCTATTTCATTTCGTGCCACTACTGGCGCAGAAATTACACAGTTCACCTTATAAATTCTGACAATAATGTAAACGCTAAATACTGTTAGCATAAGTAATAGCATTAATATTAGTTTTTAGTAAGGGTCACTTCAGTACTTTAATTTTGTGCATGAGAAAACAACATCAAAGCCTGAGGTGATTATTTTCCTTAGAGAGAAATAAACACTTCAAATGACAAAAAATGAGTACAAAGGTGTGTGTAAATAGAAAAAGGAGCATGAGTGGGGTAAAAGAAGAACAGGGGATGCTCTGATGCAGGTGTGCTGTCTCTTTGCCCTCCCTTCCTCCCTCTCTCTCTCCCAGGGGATGGCTGAGATGTGTTGGCTGACTGCATCAGCAGAGTACGTGGAGTGGACCCAAGGAGACAGCCTGGCGCCAGTCTGCACTCTATCTCCACAACACACTCACAAACACACTCACAAACACACACACATGTAAAGATGCACACACACACACACACACACACACACACACACAGTGATGGAAATGGGGGAGAGAAAGACTCTGAGAGATGGAAAAACAGAGGGAAGTGAGTCAATGGAAGAGAAATGGCAGAGATACAAACTGAAATCCATCCTTATTAGCTCCATTAGATGTGGGCATCAGGACCACGTTAAGATTGTACAGCAGACAGCAGCATCTCTGGGTGTGGCCTGCTGGCTAATATAGCCCGGGGCAGTGTTCGTGCTAGGATGCTGAGAGGATAGGGTATACTAGCCTCCTAAACCCTCTGCATGATCACTTCTGATTTGTCTGTTTTTCATTCTCCATGCTTTACCCGGTCAACAAAGTGAGGAAGTGTTCTTTTGCCATAAGCTGGTGCTAAAAACACTACAAAATTAGATGATGTCTTATGGGAAATCCATATCACAGTTGGAAACAACAATGTGAAAGGAGATTTGCTGTGAATGAGATAATGTTCTAGTAAAGTTGGGTGATGTTTGCCGTTGTAATGAAAGCAACGGCAGCAATGATGTCAGTGGTGTTTTTGTTCAATACGCACAAGGTGACTCATGCAAGATCAAACCAGTGACATACTTGACTAAATAAGGTCTCAAAGGAAGTGATATCTGTGGAAGACAACGGCAAAATCTGGCTGAAGGTCAGAGTGCTGATGAGTCAAAGTCAGGGCATCACTCGATTTGAAAGAGATGCACATAAGACTGACACCGAGTACTAGCCAGGCATGACAAGATAAACTGACAAGCATATAAAGCTATCCCATCCATGTAAAAGTTTTTGTCCTAACCAGTTGTAAATGCGTCTAGAAACAGAGCATTTAATTGGTCTCTTGGTTTCTGTTTCTGCAGTGTCATGTTGGGTTTGATTGTGTGGCGTCACGCAGCATTTTTAAATACAGAGTGGAGAGACAATTACTTGCTGCTGGAAACCACACAATACATTATTATGAAGACAATGTGCAACTTCCTTCTCTGTCCTATTAACATTAACACTTTATTAACACTAAAATGAAAATGAAATGAAACCGTTTCATGAACTGAAAAAATAAATAAATAAATAAATAAATAAAAACATAAAAAAAATAAAAATAAACTAAAATACATTTTTGACTCCAAGACTAACTAAAATAAAACTGATCATGAATTGTTTACATTTTTGTTTCATAATTTATTTAAAACAATTTACAGTATTTATAATGTGAATATAACATAATTTGAAACTTTAACAACCAGTCACATATCCCATTAAATAGTAAAATGCCACTAGATAGCGATAATACACAGCCCATAGAACTTTAATGGTGTTAAACATTTTTCAGTTATATTAGTTAACATATTACCTTACATACTAAAACTTAAATAAAAAATGTATATACTGAGAAACTAATAAAAAAAAATAAAAATAAATAAAAAAAATCTAAACTATAAAAATCTGGTCCCAACTAAAAAAAAAAAAAAAAAAAGAATCATTATATGAATCAATTATTTTGCTGCAAACAAATCCATACATCATTCAACACTGTGATGCAGTAATTAATTCCACTTTAAACTAGTAAATCCAATGCCTGGAACTTTAAACATACACTATTTCAGATGGCACGCCAGAGTTGTACAAAATGAATTACACTGCCAAATTCTAAATGCTCTATTTTAATCTTTAAAGCAACTAATTTTTGCATTTGTCAGGGCCTCATCTTTATGCTCTCTCTCCTTGCATACTGTCCAGTAAACCATCTGGGGGGGGGGGGGTGTCCCTGCCTGGCACAGCTTGCAAGTATGTCTGACCACATCCCTGGAGGCAAGAGTGCCAGCTGCAAGTTTGCTCTAAGCATCTCTCTCTTTCTCTCTCTCCAACCCCACCCCTATTCACACTTTTGGTACCCACAGCCAGACTGGTGTCTCCAGATGCCCAGGGGGTGAGGGGGTGGTGGGGCTGAAGGGGGTCCGTGAGGATGTGCTGCTTCCTAGACAGCAGATGCTGCCAATTAACTTCCCCGCCACAGGCTCACAGAGGGTGTGTGTGTGTGTGTGAAGGGGCAAAAGGGTAGTTGTGGGGAGTTATTTGTGCACTTATATATGTGTGCGTGTGTTTGGAGGGATATTGGGGAGTGGTTATAGTATTTACTGAAGTTGACAGATAGACAGACAGACAGCACTCTGCCATGATCTCCTCTCCCCCTGTGCTCTTGGCTAGTCCCACAGCGCCACATGCCACCCTGGAACCTCTGAAACATCTCAATTACACCTAGAGAAACAACAGCTCAGCCAGCCAGACATGCCCCTCTGAGCCCCACTTAAATCAAACAGACACAGGATTCTGCCCAACCTTCTAGTTTAGTTTTACACTTCATTGGGTGTTGCCACAACACCCCCCCCACCCCCCGGTAGACAACTTGACATCAGCCATTTCCATTACATTACTGCCATGAACTATTTTTTTAAATGTGTATATCTGCTAAAAATACACATTGTTAATGTTTAGGAGTGCATTAGCATATAGATGGCCTCAAAGCTAGCAGACATCGACTGAAAGTAAATGGTGACTGAGGCTAACATTCTGCCTAACATCTATTTTGTGTTTCACAGATGAAAGCATTCAAATGGGTTTGGAACATGAGGGTGAATAAATGATGAAAGAATTTTCATTTTGTGGTGAACTATCCCTTTAAGAACCCTCATGGAGTGAAAACAATTCAAACTGGTAAATGATGAAGATTACTGTTAGTAGATTATGAAAGTAGATTGTTATTTTTCCTCTATAAGGGTTAACTGGAGGACGTTGTGTGCTCTTTAATTTCTGCTTAAGAGATTAAAATGGCAGCTTCCTCTCTTTCTCTATTTCTTGTATTATTTGAGTGACAGATTACTACTTATGGTGGAGATAAAGAGAACTTTGGCTGCAAACAGGAAAGAAGAGTTGAGAACTGCGGCACTATGCAGTAAAGGTAAATCACTCAGCGCGATGGAGCTCTACAAAGCCATTTACTCATATAGCACCTCTGCATGCAAATTCATAATGGCTCTCGACACGCTGGGCAGGTGCATGGGTTGAACGGGTTTTGACTGAGTATAACCTCTCTGCCTCTCCCTCGCTTGCTCTCTGTCTTCCGGATGTAAAGTACACCCTGAACAGCCAAGCATCTGCTAAGAGTCTGTTCGATTGATGAGGCTGATGCAACAGGGATCGAAACCGCTTATAAAGTCAATAGTGTTAGTTTACTGTTGGAACACAAAACACACCATAAACCTTCTTTGTGTGTGAAGAATCAGACTAATGCATGGAGTTTGTTTTGCATGGGTTGCATATACTCTATTGTTGGTAGAGTTATAGAATGTTTTGTTTATGATGTTTGATTTCATGCAAACAAGATAATTACACTAAATCTTTTTGATGTTGCATCTCTAGCCTGTGCTAATAATATTTTCCCTTTGTGTCGTGAATCTGTACTTAAAGTAATTACACATGAGGGGGAAAAACAAGTAATTAACCTTTAGCATTATGACAGAAAAAATTGCAGAAATATTTTTGTCACCTCTCTGGTCGATGTTAAAAATATTACTTTCTGATTCCGAGGGGCAGTGTATTTTGTAAATCACAAATAGATTATTATAAATCATTTCTGACCTGTTGTGCCCAAAAGCACAGACTAATTAAGCAAATAATGCACTTAATCTCCAGCAATGGTGCAGTGATTTGTCTGGGTTTGATAACATAGACTTTATAGGTCTAATATGCCTCATTTATAAACCTATTTCTCTATACTTCCCACAGAATAACTTGACCGATAGCTTGCCATCCTTGTCATTTAGCATCATTAAGAAATTAGGCCTCATTATCAAATACAAATACACCTATTCTCGTTCCAATACAAGCCATGTGCTGTTTTCCACCACACACTCCTCAAAACCAACAGCCACTGTTAATGCAGGGGCCACAAATCATTTGCATCTTAAAATCACTGGTCCAAACTACATCCAAACAACCATTATCTCTCCATAATGGTGGAGAGTTCAAAGTGCATCCTTGAGAAACTCACAAATCAATACTGAAGGCTTTCATGGTCGCTCTTAATGAAGGTAAAGGGCCATGAGAAAGGGGAGAAAGTGACCTTTTATGTACTCCATACATGCATCCATTACACTAGCCACAAATTAGACATAAACAAAATGGAATGCATGGATCACGTCGTTTTGTGGTGCTTCTATGACACTTTTGGCTCACGTGCCAACTCGTTTGCTCTTTGGGACTCGTGTCTAGTCCTTTGCAACGCTCTATTAGTTTAGCTAGCGCACAACTTGATCACCCTCAAAAAAGCTTGTAAATGAGTTTGGTTATGTAACGCAAACACTAATATGTATCGCCTAAAAAATTGTAAAAGTAAAAATGTTTTGATCTCATAAGATTCTACTGTGTGAGGAACAGAGCGAAAAGTGTTCGTAAAGTGATAATCTGATGTTTTGCTTGTGATATGTGTAAAGGGAATACAATTCATTGTTGTTGTGGTGCCTCTAGTGTTTATTTCACCAGGAAACTGCCGCGATACGTCTAACAAGCCACAGAAAAATTATTTTGCAAAAATGTAGGTACAGGAACATGATTCTATGAGACGAGGATAAAAGTAATGCACTGTACAGTGTATAGATCTTAGTCAGAGTACTATAAGCATTATTTAATATGACGTGAACTAAAATGAGTATGACGTACAATTTTTTATCATGTCTTTTAATGTAATTTTAATGTTTTGTTGTCCAAGTTCCACAACAGTTTGCATAAAATATTGAACGGACTGCACTGACTATACAGCATCATATTAAATATGGCGTCTACTCTGACTAAAGTCCATAGAACAGAAAGTTGATTGAAAAAGAAACCTACAAGGAAATGTTAGTGTGTTTCCCGATGTATATTGGTATTTATGTTTATTAGATGATGTTTATTACTGGATAGGAGGTAAAAATCTCTCTAATTGCTTTTCAGATTTGTGAGTCACCTGTTCTCTGAGGACAAAGCAAACAGAGCTCTTGTGAAAATATGTTTGGGATATGTGTTCTCTCTCTACACTTCACTACTCACCCCATCCCAAGCTATAAACTCCAAAACTGGCAGGAAATGGCATTCAGCCAGAACGGAGATAAAACGTAATGCAAAAATGCCACTCTGCCTGGCCTTTTCATCCACCATGTTATCCCTCTTTCCCTCCAGTCTGTCACTCGGTGTCTACCCCCCCATTTCTCATTTCCTTTCAGGAATGAAAGAACAGGACCCCCAAAATGAATAATGAAAGATTGGCATCAATGTTTTATGAAGTAGCCACCATATTATTTTGAAGGACGGCAGGGATTAATGAAAATATCACTTATTTATTTGTGTCTAGAGGAGAAAAAGAGAGAGTGAGTGAAGGAGAGAAAGAAAGAGAGGTGTACCGCATAAGTGGAGCCAGTGGAAGACTTCAGGCTGGTGTGGTGACCACACACCCTGCTCTCAAACCTGCTGAGATCTTCCATACATACCGCAGAAACCTAATGGGCAATGGTAAGCTTCATAAAAAAAATCAACCCCAGGTCAGTGAGAAAAAATCATTCAGTGGAAGGGGATGGAAACTCAAGCTTATTAAAAAAGGACCCAAGACGAATGAATTATTCTTACTGATTCGAAAATGTGATGTTGAATGAGATTTACTAAATTGTTAAGAAAACCATTGAGGGTTTATAAAAACTGAGAGGACACCACATACCGAGTCTATACACACACAGAGGCAACCAGTACTCAGGTGATTCTCACAAAATTTGTCAAGAATAGGTCATATTTCACAACATTTTTATTTATTTATTTATTTTTATTATTAGCTAACTCCTGCTGTAAAAGTTGACAAAAATATGTATTTATCATGTTTCACTACACAGATTTTTGCTCTTTAGAATAAAATCCCATAAAAACTCCTGCAACTGACTTGCAAGTAGCAAATCATGGTTCATGGCAATGATGTAAACTAAAAGCTACAGATGAGCCCTTCTGTATGTTACACCCAAAGGTCCTGTTTCAACAGGAAATTCGTCAACATAGGAAAAGAAATTGCCCTTGTCAAGAGATTTCATGCAGGGTCTTGAAGCATGTCTTTTGGATGGTTAAGACTTTGCATTGTAACATTATTTTCATGTCAATTAAACATATTTCCCCCACAAATTATATATATATCAATAAATATATATATATATATATATATATATATATATATATATATATATATATATATATATATATATATATATATATTTTTTTTTTTTTAATGCATACATCATGGTAGTATCCATTGTAATGCCTTTTTAATGACTAAATTCTTAAATAAATATAAAAAATATATATATTAAATAAATAGTAAATAAAGCAATAAATAAATAACAAAAAAACATTGTATAACAGCAAATTTGTTATTTTATTTTATAACACTACTAAGAATAATAGAAATTATAAAAAAAAAATGTGCTTATTGGTCATCAAAATGCAAAAAATAATAAAACAAAATAACAGCAATAATAATAATAATAATTATAATAATAATAATTATTATTATTATTATTAACATAAAAATAAATAAATAAATAATATAATATATAATATAATAATAGTCTTAAAAAACTAAATTCTTAATCCAAAACATAATAATAATAAAGAAAAATAATCTTCAGATTTTGGTGTGAAATGTGACCTGGACATGTTTTTGTGAGATTCACCCATGCAGAGAGAGCCCCTGGAAAGGTGTGTGTGTGTGTGTGTGCATGTGAGAGAGAGGCCTAAGATCAAACAGACAGAACATTCAAACAGAACAGGTGCCTCAGTCACATTCATTCAGTATAACACACATATCTGTAACAGCCCACACCTGAGCTTGACAAACACACAAACAAGCACATGAGCACACAGGCACACACAATGATCACAGCTGAGCTACCGCAGTTGCGGACTACGGCTGGCTGCTGTCCCGTCCCGCTCCCCAGCAGAGTGACTACAGCACTGCCTTTCTTCACTGTCTGCTTATGATGTCCTGCATGCGCTGGGTGACTTTCATTTAAACCCACAGCATGCTGCACTGAGGCTGCATGGCTCCACGCCCTCCCAGCTTGGGCCTTATTGTTCATTCATGCACGGGAGGGGCTTTGCTCTGCATTGAACTGAATGTCGGAATTGGTAATGCAGAAATATGGGCAGATTGTTACGGTAAGTTAGTGCTTACTCTGTAAGAAATAGCAGTTCACAACTGGAAAATAGAGAGTAGATAGTTCGTGACCACAATTTTTCTTGACCGTTCGGAGCCAGACACACATAAACTCAAAAATGCTTGCACACATAGAGCACACATGCACACACAGTCACAGAGTAGAGTCCGTGTTCTGCAGTGTTTTTAATCTTCATTTTGTGGTTGTCAGGGTGTGAGAGTGTTTGGGTGTGCCTGCATAGGGGAGACCGGGGCTAGTTGTAACACAGGAAAGCTGTCAAAAGGGCTATATGTCGGTAACGGTAAAATCACAAATGTATACACAAACAACACAAATATGTGTTTTCTCTAACAGAGGTTTTGTTTGTTGCAAATTTTTATCGGGGCAGGTAGTCTCATGTTTTTTAAATGTCATAATTATATACAATTAAATATTTATTGATGAAAGCAATGTTGAAAGAATTTTTTTTTATTTTATTTTTTTGCCTCATTGTTTTACTTTTTTCATTTTCAGGAAAAAGCCTATTATAGGCTGTTTATTGCAGAGTAAATTTAAAGAGAGACATTTATTTTGTTTCACTGGTGGTGGTTGTGGGGTGAAAGTGTGACAACTAGCCCTGGTCTCCCCTATATGTATATGTCTATGAAGGGGTGGGTTTACCCCTGTCTCTTCGGCCTATGGATGAGATAAATACATTCACTAGTAATTGTCAATCAAAAGGTAATCAAAGCGTGCATTTTTTCCGGTTATGTTATAATTATGAATGTTGCAGGTCATTTGTTTATTTGTCCACTGAGGTGTGACTGAGGGTCTGATTTCTATCAGGAATGCAGAAACAGTGCTTATTCATTTAGCCCGGCTCCCAGAGGACAAATATACATGTGAGTTTTAACTATTTCATTGATCAAAATAAGAGTTTTATTGTGTTTATGTTTTAGGTTATTAATTACTGACACAAATACATTCTTAGCATTCATCACTAAAAGTATGTTTCTGCCTAACTTAACTCTGTTGCGTTTGGATGTATTGATGTATTGTCATGTTTGTTCCAGCTGGATAAGGCCTGTGTTCCAATGAGGCCTGACTCAGCCTTGAGGGAAAGATAGCCTATGTTGTGTTCTGTCTAATGCTGTCATTGCAGGGGTTGTGTGGCAGGGCGAGCAAGAGACAGACACAGTGGGTGTGGCGTCAAGACTCGGAGAGGCATTTATTGGAAATAATAATAAATGTAAAATGTCCAAAGGGGTAATAAAGTGTCCAAGGGGGAATAGTGTTCATAATAAAGAGAAATCTGGCATCCTCGTGAAATGGTTCTCTGTGAAGGGCGGGGTAATGTCCATAGGATGGCCCAGGCGACTCATTAACGCATCTGGGGGTCCGAGGAGCGGGTCCGGCAGCACCATCTCGTCTAGCTCCGAACCCTCCCAGCTCTGGTCCTGGGCGTGGGCGTGCGAGGATACCAGTGTGTGCACATGTGGAGATTTGAAGCTGGCTTCCTGAAAAGAGGTGCACTCTGCGTTTTAAAGACAGCGGTGATGAAGCATTATCCCCATCAGGTGTGCTTCATTCACCGCTGACTAAACGAGGCTTATTAATTACGCACCTCTTCTCGCTCTCCCGCCCAACTCCCGTCGTTAGCCTGGCTGAAGTGCAGCCCTAAGAGGCGGGATGACGATGATGAGACGGAGGGGCGGATCATTCCACCACAGGTTGTTTTGAGTTTTGAGAATCATGTGATTACATCAGAGGAACTGGGCGCCAGTGTCTCTAAAGAGAACATTCACCTCTGACCCATTTCTGCTTACCAACTTGACTTGCATTCACATAGTTAAACAGAACACCATGGCTGTAAGATTTCTAGAATTATCTCTATTGTTCACTTATCACTTATCTCCATACTTGTAAGAAATGATGCCAATTAATTTGCATATGCCTATAATTACAATAGTTAAGTTAGTTCGAGGTTAGATCCTCAACTAATTTTCTCTTCTGTCTTTTCCCAATGGAAATGTGGAGAACTTTGTCTTCGGTAAACTCTTTCTCTATTGACTGAACTTCAGAATTTGACTCCTGGTCATCATTGTTCATACTGGTCTCTCTAATGGGTCTAACTGTATTTCCTTACACAGTGTTATTATTGTTATTATTTTACCTTCAACATGAAAATGCCACTAGATAGCGATATCACTAGACAGCCATAAGAATTTAACATTGTAAACCCTATTTGAATTATAATTTACTTTGGCAGTCCTAAAATACTAAAACTAAAATAAAACTGAAACTAACAAACACTGAAAAAACTGAAGTGAATGGTGAGTGAGTGAAAACAATGTTAAATTCAAATGAAATTCAAAGGACACATAAAAAATAAAATGGAAATAAAAACAAAAATCAAAACTATTATAACGCTGGTGTACAATGGTGAGACTGATGCATGCACTGACGTATGGCAGCGTGATCGAAACAGCTCTCGCCATAAAGCTGTCGTCAGGCTGATGGATTAGAGGGGCTGGGTGTGACTGCACACCTCTCTTACTTCCTCTTCTCCTCCTCCTGACATGCAGTCGAATGGGAGAATTTGTTTTGGTGGCCTTGAGAGTAGAGAACTGCATCACAGAGTGGCAGCAACACTCAGAGCTGACCCCGAGCACCCACAACAGCTCAACTCTGATGCTGGGACTGTACTCTACTGACCCCACTCTAAAATAATGCTCCACATTAGCTGTGCTGCAGTACTACTTCCCAACGGTACCACCAAGATATTATACACAGAATATTCCTTACAATGGACTTCCCACTCCACTCCTCACTGGTTCACTTTTTACCCATTTCTTCATGTTTGTTGAGGAGCATTTCCAACATTAAGTCAAATGGTTCTGAGCAGGGTGAGTAACAGTACCAGTTGCATTTCATTTAGAACATGGTTTGGTATAGTACGATTACAAACGGCTTCCCGCATGGATTTCTCAGCACAGATAGCTATCCATACTCGGAACAAAGAACCGTATGGCTGGAACAACTTTAGTGATGTGGCGACTGATGATTAGTCTTTGGCTCATTCAGTCCATTCTAATCCTGATTTTATAGCAGGAAAAGTAAGATTCAGCAACGTACTGTATCCGTTCGGCTGGATGATGGAAATCTTTACTGTCTCTGATTTGTCTTTCTTTCTTTTCTCAGGACTTTTTTCCCATCTACTTACTGTACCATCTAAATTAGTAACCAATGAAGGGATGTCCAATCCCTGAACAAATCTTCGTTTTGAACTGGTTCTTTTTGATGATTCAATCAAAGCGATTTTCAAAGTATGTTTAAATCACTCTAATGTTGTGGAATAAACTGTGAGGAGGAGTCATCTATGTAACTTGACAACAAAGTGACAATCAGAAGTATTTAAAGGAAAAGTTCACACAAAAATCATAATTCTCTCATCATTTATTCACCCTTAAGGCCTTTTCACATCAAACGCGACATGATAATGAGAGGCGAATCACCGGCGAAGGGCCCTTTCCCATTTAAAGTGAAGTGAATGACCACCGTTAGCACATTAACGCCTTGACATAGGTGGTGCTAATCAACAAGCAATTTTAATAGGTGGCTCAATGCACCTTTGAGCTAGTCTGCCCTCCGACCCATGTCGGTCCATGAGAAGAAGAGGTACCTGAAGCAGATCTAAAAAAAGAAAACTGATTTCTCTACAAGCTGCAGCAGTGATGAAGAGTTTGTTGTTGATTTGCTCAACGAGGAAGAAAACATTCCCAAACTATTTCAGTTCACCTGTTTGATGAGATGACTGGCAGTATTATTAAGTGTATATAGTCTGAGGGGTGTTTACAAAAATCAAATTATATTAACGGCTAAAACATGTTATCATAAGAGTGATTATATGCCACTGCCACGCATGTATGTTAAGTACTTTTTTTAATTCCCTTCGTAATGCACACTGTAATGACTGTTGTAACAGATGTTGTCAATTTGAACTATACTGATTGTATCTTTTTGCATGTGTATCTAGATTTGCTCAATACATGCTACTAATTAAACATGACTGCATTTAAACAGCCAAAGAGCCGATCCAATGCCAAAAATACAACACACAGAAAGCATCTTCAGTCTGACACATTATTAGATACTAATACTTGCCAAAGACAGCTGTTAATGACTATTAACAATTGCACAGAAATATCGATTTTGAGTAGACAGTACCACATTTTTGGTATACAAAGGCATTCTGATACAAAGACATACTGTGCACTGCAAGTCACAGCATTAATTCTTTTGATTTATTATTTTTATTTTTCTCCCCTTTTCTCCCCAATTTGGAGAAAATTCCCAATGCACTCTAAGTCCTCATAGTGGCATAGTGACTCGCCTCAATCTGGGTGGCGGAGGACGAATCTCAGTTGCCTCCGTGTCTGTGACCGTCAATCCACCCATCTTACATGTGGCTTGTTGAGTGTGTTACTGCGGAGACCTAGCGCGTGTGGAGGTTTCACGCTATTCTCCGCGGCATCCACGCACAACTCACCACGCGCTCCACCGAGAGCGAGAACCACATTATAGTGACCACAAGGAGGTCCCAACATGTCTCTACCCACCCTAGCAACCGGTTCAATTGGTTGCTTAGTAAGCCTAACTGGAGTCACTCAGCACGCCCTGGATTACACCATTAATTTAATTAATAATTAACAAAAACACTTAAGATCTGTACAGTTGTTTATTAAAAAAGGTGAAACAAAAGTAATTATGTCGTGAATTATGTTATATTAGAGATATAAGAGAACTTACATAAGATTAAATGCAAAGGAAAAAAATACAGCAATATATGAAAACAATCCATGTAATATCAAAGAGCTTTTTAAAGAGGATGCATGGCAGTGATGCAGCAATATTATTTACATGTTAAGAGAAACCATAGGAGAAAAGCTGTTTCCGTTTTTAAGGCATTTGATGAAATGCACATCTTTACTGCTTCAGTGTTTGATGTCAGTGGTCAAAATAGCTTTCTGTGCTTTAGTGCTACCTGTCCTGCTGGTTTTGTGAACTGCAGTAGCACCTGACACGTGATTCACAGCTCAAATTTTTTTGGTTTCTTCTGGGCGAAGATTTTTTTTTTTTTTTTTGACACACTCAAAAAGGTTTTGAACCTAAAAAGGTTCGCTTTGTCGGTGCGTGATTCAGCACAAATGTTCGTTCCAGGTGAGAAGGGCTCATTAGGAATCTATTGATGTTAATCGCTGCAAGAAATCGCGTCGAAGGTTCGTGTTTGGTGTGAAAAGGTCATTATGCTGTCTCAACTCCGTGTGACTTTCTTCTGCGGCACACAAAAGAAGATATTTTGATGGAGATACAGTATGAGGGTTTTTCTTGCATTTTATGCACAAAAACACCTAATATCTCCATCAAAATATCTGCAGAAGAAAGAAAGTCATAAGAGTTTGAGATGGAATAAGGGTGAGTAAATGAAAAGATAATATCTTTTTTGGGTGAACTATTCCTTTTACTAAATATTAATTTCACTTAAGTGATGACTCAAACCATTCAGTGAATCATATTTTTTTTATTTAAATGGTTCATTGAAAGAAAGTGAATCCTAAAGTGAATCAGATTTCTCAACACTATAGAAATTATAATAGTCTCTCTCTCTCTCTCTCTCTCTCTCTCTCTCTCTCTCTCTGTCTGTCTCTTTCCTGCGGGCACTAGAGCATGTAAGCTTTGCTGGATTCACTCCATTCACATTTTTTTTTTTTTTAGTTTTAGCCCCTCACCTATCACACACACACACTTTCTCTCGACAGCAAGGAAGCAGCGTGCTGGCACTAGGAGGTCCTCTCCCTCTAGGCTCCACTCCATTTTACTTGAGATTTGAAGTGACCTTTACGGTGCAGCTGCAGGTCTTATGATTTATGTACCCAAACAAAGAGCAGTGCAGCAAATTCTAACCAGAACCGCTGTATGATACCACAGAGAAAAAGAGAGAGAGAGACAGAGAGATCACAAAAGTACACCGAAAGTTAAGAGAGAAAGTGTATAGAAGCAAAATGTAAAGAATTGCAGATCACAGTATACACTGAAGAAACTACATTTTAATGGCTGTGTTTCATTTACAGGAAAGAGCATATAGAGCACAACAGGAAATAAAAAGATTTTTAAATAAAAATGTTAAAAATTCATTTTAATTGTATTCATATAATGCTTTTAATAAAGGATATTATATGCAAGGGGACTTGCAGGCCCCTAGCCTTAATAAGAAAGCATAAGGTGACAGTAGCTGAAAACAACAGAGCAAACAGAGAAATCTTGGGAGAAAAACAAGCTCAAACCCATTCTCCATGCTTTGATAAAAGTAAGTTACACAAGATGCATTAATATGTCCGTCTGCACCGTTTTTTTCATTATTTTTCTATGTAAACATGAGCTACACAGACATCTTTGGCTGTTGCGCTGCATATCGCTTTTATTTAGCATCTCATGCCATGAATGCCACATTTTTAAGGTGGCCTGTCAAGTTAAACCTAGTTTTACTGACACTTGAGTTGTTTCCCAATGGTCCACTGCATCTCACTGTCTAAAAACATAATTACACATCGTTTGTGAATGGACCCTAGGTGCAGTTTGGCAGGGTCCATTGTAAGGATTGTGTTGTTGGACTATCTGCAGTTTAACTATGGATCACGTGGGTCTCACTTTGGGAGAGTTTCATGGGGAGAATTGCAAGCTTGTCATCTGATGACAATGCCAGTCTCACATTTGAAGCTAAAACACTTTTTGCAAGTTGGTCTGGATAAGAGCATTTGCCTTAAATGTAAGTTCAAGGAGTTCAAGAAGGCTGAGGCAAGCTGGCATTTAGCAATTCAATCGGTTGTGGTGTCAGGTTGGCTGGGCAATGCTTGTGTGGACCTGGCCCTCAAGGCAAATTCCTGAGAGGGTAGCGAGAAAATGTAAAGTGGGAGATGTATTAGTAATTATGCACTAAAGCAAATCATTAGTATTGGGCTGCAACAGTGCAGCAGGGGATCTCTGGCAGACCAGGTTATGTTAGCAGTGCTAAAAGAGAGAGGCAGAGGGTGACCCACACATAAGGATTGTTGAAGACAATGGCAAGACTCCACCCAGCCATCAACAAACTTGTAAACTTGAGAGTAAAGGCAGACAGTACCATCCAATTAGTTTATTCTAGTAATCAACATTACCTAAATCCACCTCTACTTCTTTTATGAAGGTTAAATCAAAGGGTGAACGCTTAGCTATATAATAAATAGATGCTTTTATAATGCTTGTGACTAATATGGCCTGCATGCTGTGATGAGAAGACTACAGCAGGACAAAAGGATATTAATTCTGCCTTCCTCCCCTTATTGAAGCTCCCATGTCCTCCAAGCTGAAATTATGATCTGAAATGCATACAAGCATTTTTGGTTTAAAAATAATGGACACAATGGGCAATTTCATATTCCATTATCTATTTTTCACCTACTGACAAAGATTAGCTACATTATTACAAACCTGTTAGATAGCAAACTAGGCCCAACATAGTAGTTAAATTATCTTTATTTTCTGCAAAGCTACAGCAGACAAAATACAGCCATGCTGATATTCTGTACAACAGCACTCTTGCTCATCAATTGTAAACATGTTTTGTCAAGTAAATAAAAAAATAAAAAATAAAAAAAGTGATACATTTGGTAACATTATAAATGAAAACAAAAATAAATTAACTGATGCTTATAATAATAATAATAATAATAAAGACAACCAAAAAGGATATATATATATATATATATATATATATATATATATATATAGTATATCATATTAGTTAGGATAAATGTACTGTACTATATATACTGTATGTGTGTGTGTGTGTGTGTGTGTGTGTGTGTTTGTATATATATATATATATATATATATATATATATATATATATATATATATATATATACAGTTGTGCTCAAAAGTTTGCATACCCTTGGAGAATTGGTAATATATGTACCATTTTTAAATAAAACATGAGTGAGCAGGCAAAACACACTTATTTTATTTCTTATGGGATTCATATTCAGCTGTAGGTTATAACAGAATGGCACAATCATAAAACAAAACAATGCAACAATGAAAAAAAGGAAATGACCCCTGTTCAAAAGTCTGCATACCCTTAGTTCTTAATACTGTGTATTGCCCCATTTAGCATCAATGACAGCATGCAGTCTTTTGCAAAAGTTGTCTATGAGGCCCCAAATTCTTGCAGGTGGTATAGCTGCCCATTCGTCTTGACAAAATGCCTCCAGGTCATGCAAAGTCTTTGGTCATCTTGCATGAACCGCACGTTTGAGATCTCCCCAGAGTGGCTCGATGATATTAAGGTCAGAAGACTGTGATGGCCACTCCAGAACCTTCACCTTTTTCTGCTGTAACCACTGGAGGGTCAACTTGGCCTTGTGCTTAGGGTCATTGTCGTGCTGGAAAGTCCAAGTGCGTCCCATGTGCAGCTTTCGTGCAGAAGAATGCAAATTGTCCGCCAGTATTTTCTAATAGCATGCTGCATTCATCTTGCCATCAATTTTCACAAGATTCCCTGTACCTTTAGAGCTCACACACCCCCAAAACATCAGTGAGCCACCACCACGCTTCACAGTGGGGATGGTATTCTTTTCACTATAGGCCTTGTTGACCCCTCTCCAAACATAGCGCTTATGGTTGTGACCATAAAGCTCTATTTTGGTCTCGTCACTCCAAATTACAGTGTGCCAGAAGCTGTGAGGCATGTCTAGGTGTTGTCTGGCATATTGTAACCGGGCTTTTTTGTGGCATTGGCGCAGTAAAGGCTTCTTTCTGACAACTCGACCATGCAGCTCATTTTTGTTCAAGTATTGTCGTATTATGCTCCTTGAAACAACCACACCATTTTTTCCAGAGCAGCCTTTATTTCTCCTGAGGTTACCTGTGGGTTTTTCTTTGTATCCCGAACAATTCTTCTGGCAGTTGTGGCTGAAATCTTTCTTGGTCTACCTGACCTTGAATGGTATCAAGAGATCCCCACATTTTCCACTTTTTAATAAGTTGAACAATACTGACTGGCATTTTCAAGGCTTTGGATATCTTTTTATATCCTTTTTCATCTTTATAAAGTTCCATTACCTTGTTATGCAGGTCTTTTGACTGTTCTTTTCTGCTCCCCATGGCTCAGTATCTAGCCTGCTGAGTGCATCCACGTGAGAGCTAACAAACTCATTGACTATTTATACACAGACACTAACTGCAATTTAAAAGGCCACAGGTGTGGGAAATTAATCTTAAATTGCCATTTAAACCGGTGTGTGTCACCTTGTGTGTCTGTAACAAGGCCAAACATTCAAGGGTATGTAAACTTTTGATCAGGGCCATTTGGGTGGTTTCTGTTATCATTATGATTTAAAAAGGAGCCAAACAACTATATGATGATAAATTGCTTTATATGATCACTATCCTTAAATAAAAGACAGTTTTTTGCATGATCAGTCATATTTTCACAATTTCTGCCAGGGTATGCAAAATTTTGAGCACAACTGTACACAGTACAGTTATCTTTTTTGGGTAACTAATATGATGATGGAAAGATTGGGCTGGTATAATTATTTGAAATGTCCTGGTAAAAGCACTAGCCATTCTGAACTAATTGTGGCTTATGTAGGGATCCAGGAAACAGAGACAGGAGGTATATTTAGACTGTTCAGTTGAGCCAGCTGCAGGCCTGAAACCCTGATTTAACAGCCAGTTTGAGCTCTGCCTGGAGATGATGTGTGATGTGTGCCATCAGAGACTCAAGATCAATGAATCCACAAAAGACAACAGCTAAAAGAGTGAATATTATAATTATATACAAACACAGTTACTTTGATACAGAAGATCTAAGAGCAGTTTGGTTAAAAAATAACAGGAAACAATGTATGCTTTTATATAGTGATCGACCAATATGTTTTTTTTTAATGACCAATGCCGAAGCCAATATCCAGAGAGCAGGGTGGCCGATATGCTGATTCAATGCTGATTTATCACACAATTTAATATAGTAAATAACATAAACATAAAATTGCTAAAAAATGAATAAACTCTAATTAATCTCTAAATTTACTAAATTTTACACAAAACTTTAACTTTGTAAAAAATAATAATACAAAAAATATTGTATTTTAAATGGTAGATAGCAGTTTCTTCTGATTTCTGTTTAGTCATCAAATTTTAGTAATTGATTTGCACATGAAGAAATTGTTAATATATTAGGAAGAAGGAAATAACAGTACACAGTAGTCCAGCAACCATGGATGGCATGTGCGCATTAACAATCGCATTTTCTCAAAAAAATAGTGAATATGACATTTACTTATAGCGCAAGTGAAGCGCTTTTACTTTGAAGTTGCACTCACGTGCTTGTGCAGATCCAGCGCCAGCAGCAATCTACTGACAGTTTAAATGGCCTGGATCACCTGCTTGGATTGTCACGGACTGAACATCATGATTTGTGAACCATAGGAAATTTTGATCCTGATCCTGTAGTTTTGATTCTGGCTGATGGAATACGCGCTTCAGAGGAAGAGATTAGATGAGCGCTCGATGGGAAGAAATGCTGGATTTTTGTGAGGTTCTTGAATTACTTCTGTTTAAACGAGATATCTGCATATTTGTAGATGGTATATAATAGAAGTTTTATTGATATTTGCCTTTTATTATTAGAAAAGAAAGTTATAAGTTACAGGGAACTGTTGAGGAGAGACTGTTAGAATACGTGCTTCAGAGGAAGATATACGAGCGCTCCACAGGATGTTGGATCTGTTGAAGTTGTGTGAGGTTGCTTTATTACATCTGTTTAAACAAGATATGCACATATTTGCAGATGGTATATGATATAGTTTTAATGATATTTGCCTTTTTTTCATTAGACAAGACAGTTAAAAGTTACAGGGAACTGTTGAGGAGAGAGAGGGAGCATAAAACATTTACATTTATTCATTTGGCAGATGCTTTTATCCAAAGCGACTTACAAAAGAGGAACACATAAGCGAATCATCTTAAGGAGACAGTAGTACGAAAAGTGCCATATTACAAAGTTTCACTAGCATCAGAATAGTATTCAAAACTGATTAAAGTGCAACAAGGAAATTTTTTTTTTCCGAGCACTTCAACATAATGAGCTCAAAAGCGTCTGTCACGGCTCTGATATGCGGACTGTTTAAATGATACTGTGTTGCATGTAACATGATGGCACGTAACAACAAAACGAACCGTGACTGGTCGTTTACATGTTTCAGTCGCTTCACATGCAAGCAGGCGATTCTCAGCACCCTCAAGAAACAAATCAGCCAAACGGGAAAATGTATTGACCAATGCCAATAATTAAACAATTCTGAATATCGGCTGATTTATCGGCCTCTGCAATATATCGCTCGACCACTACTTATGACACACAATATGTATGTCAGCTTTAGGATGATTTTTTTAATCATGGCCTTGACTTAAATCTATAACATGGGTGAAGACACCATGTAGTAAAGTTTTGTTCTATTAATGTTTCTATGGGGAAAAATGTTTGTCAGTTTCGGCTAGGACAGTACAATTAATCGAAAAACTAATTACGATTACAATTACGGCTGCCACAATTATGTAATTGTGAAAACTGACCATTAGAGCATTCAATTAAGTCTGCTCCTGCTTAGCTCCTGTTGCATCAATGGTTTCTATTTACAACATGTTTTTGCAGCGGTTGAGTATTCTAACCAATCACAGACATGTCCGCTGAGCAATGAAACGGCAATGGCCAGTCAGTGACGCTTAAATTAGTCCTTCATTCTATAAGTAATAACAACTGATCCTAATGTGCAAGTTTTAAAGGGTACCTATTATGGTTTTTAAATGTGCCTAATTTTGTTTTAAAGGTCTCATACAATATATTTACATGCATCCAAGGTCAAAAAACACTTTAATTTGCTCATAATTTAAATTGCAGCATTACCTTTTTTCCCCAATGTCAAAAACGACTCAATGATCCGTTCTAAAGGATTCATTCTAAACTCTTCCTTTCAGAGAGCCTACTCTGCTCTGATTTGTCAGATGTCCCAGTCTGTTGTGACTGGTCTACCGCTTAGAGTAGTGTTTGAGGGCGGGTCAAAGCTGTTCACGAGCAGCCAGTGAAGACCAGAGGTGGGTTTTTTGTTACCAAATTATGTAGGTTAGTACAGGAAGTAAGTCTGGAATTACTAACGACTCGTTTCAGGTGTTCAGAATCGGTTCTTTCTTTTGGGAGTCAATATCTCCATTTGTCGTGCACTTTGATTTGTGAAACTTTGCAGACTTTTTTACATTCAGTTTGAGTGCAGCTCATATCCGCCATTGAAATCTGCTACTCTAAAAAATACGCAGTTGCCTACTTTGTGATGTCACGGTAATTTAATATTTTAATCAAAATTAATAATCATGACATAATTATTATTTTTGTCCTAATCGTGCAGCCCTAGGCTCAGCCTATCCCCTTGAAAAAACAGAGGTCAGATCAAATGTCAAAAGGAAATGTCATACCTATAAGTATGATAAAACTAAACCAGACTTACTGCCAATAGCAATAATGTAATACAAACTGAACACAGCGGTTTTTGCAAAATGATTAGCTTCAATTTAATGTAAAATCTAAATGCGTGCAGCAAGTCACACAAGCACTCAGTATGCAATACATAAACCATTACATACATTTCAAATACATTCACTTTTTTGCTGCTTTGGCAATAGTTGAACTCAAATAAATAAACATTAATACCTGTCACAGAGAATTACGCAGAAGGAAACAAACATGAGTCTAGTAGTCTAGTAGTTTTACTCATCATGAGTGACTCACATTCAAAATTCATAAACCTACCTCAGCTTTCTCCTTCCTCACTCACCCAAGGTGGAATTAAACATAATTCAACCAACGTGACTTCTGTGACCCCTTTTTAATAGACTATGTGCCTCCAGTTTCTCCATTCATTTTCTTAACCTTGTACACCGCTTCCCTCTAAATCAACACAGGAAGGGCCAGTCACGACTACGATGATGTTCATATTGATTGGTAAACCGGTATTAAAAAAGCATTCTGAGAGCTCATGTGATGAATTTTAATGGATTTTTACATTGATCACATGAGCAAATATAAATGGAGTTTTAAGCTGTAACTTCAACGGCAGAGTTTAGAGAAACATACTCATAAGTTCTGAGTGTCTTGCGGCTTCCTGACAAACATTACCTCAGAAGACCTTTTAATCTTACATGAAAGGGTGTGCAAAACTGCCACATAAAAATGGGCTCAAATGAAACTTCCGGTGATACCTGAAAGGGAGAAACGATGTCAGAGCGAACCTGAATATGACCCTCTTTGGGTGCAGTGTGAAACACGGCAGGATAAATGACACTCATTCCCATACTACGCCTTTAATCAAACCTTGTTATAATTAATGCCACACTCCATTTCCCAAACAAATGTCTCTGTCAAGGTGCTAGTTGCTGTTCAAGTTCTCTTCAAAGACATGAGAACAGGGGGCATTCTAACTGCTTGTGTCCCGAAGACTCTGCCATCTACAGGCACAGATTTATTCTGAAAACCTCTTCTGTCCAACAAGTCCTTAAAATATTTTATCACTCTGGCACTGGCTAACTTTAATAAAGCCGGTGACCTTGAGGGATCGCCCAGGGGAGAAATGAAGCCGCTCTTTCCGTGCAGCAGATGCAGTTCTTCTATGCAGGGGTCCTTATCACAGCTCGACTTAATTACCTGCTCTAATTTCAACAGTTTTTAAAATGACCTCCGCACCAGCACATGACAGGCTGCTTTAATTAAACAAATGAATTTGGTGCTTATCTAACAAGATCAAGGCGCTCATTTGTCACAGTGATAGTTAAGAATGCTGATAGTTATCTGGACCGGACTGAGTTTTGCCACACAGAAAGACTGTTGATCTCATCTTACATTAATGTGATATTAGAGCCAAGATTATAAATGCTTGTAACATCAGATTAGAGGAAAAGGCAAAAAAGCTGTTTGTGTGTTCATGTCTAAGTAAAAGTATATTTCATTCATGCTCTCTTAATTTCTCGATTCTGTACCGAAGTAAAAAAAAGAGTAAAAAACTTCTCCATCTAGATGTTCTAGGGGTTCTCGATCTGAATTTATGAAAACCACTGTGGTGGAAGCAGGTTTTACAAGATTTAAATTAGTCAGATCTTTCTTGCAGTCTTTACATATTGTTTGTTGCTACACATAAAATCTTTCAATCTGTATATTACTACAAATATCACCCAGATGGAAATCTTGGAAACATGCATTCTGAAGCATGCTTGAACAGGGATACAGTGGGGTCTGAGACCACATTGAAAATTTTAAATGGAAGATTTTTTTTCCGTTTAAACCTAAAATTAAACAGAAAGGTTTAGCATTTTAAAATAAATAAATAAAACAAAGTTATAAAGTTGAAATATAAGTCACTAATCAAGTGTACACAAATTTGTGATGTTGACCATTTTATCTCCTTTGATCAAAATGGCCGATTTTCTTGCTTCAATTAAATCACAAAATATCAGGGAGCCTGGGTAGCTCAGCGACCATTGACGCTGACTACCACCCCTGGAGTCGCGAGATCGAATCCAGGTTGTGCTGAGTGACTCCAGCCAGGTCTCCTAAGCAACCAAATTGGCCCGGTTGCTAGGGAGGGTAGAGTTACATAGGGTAACCTCCTCGTGGTCGCGATTAGTGGTTCTCGCTCTCAATGGGGTGCGTGGTAAGTTGTGCGTGGATCGCGGAGAGTAGCATGAGCCTCCACATGCGGAGTCTCCGCGGTGTCATGCACAACGAGCCACATGATAAGATGCATGGATTGACTGTCTCAGAAGCGGAGGCAACTGAGACTTGTCCTCCGCCACCCGGATTGAGAGTAACCACGCCACCACGAGGACCTACTAAGTAGTGGGAATTGGGCATTCCAAATTGAGAGAAAAGTAAAATAAATAAATAAATAAATCACACAATATCCTCTTTGTAACATTCTCAAATTCTCAGCTTTCTTATGAGAAATTAGAAAATATCTTGCTAAGGATTCAGCAAACTATACTTGTATACTCTTAATGTGGAGAGCAGAAGAGGAGACTTTGGCAAACAAGGGGAAATTGAAGACCAATTATGGATGACTGTGATTTGAAAATACATAGATGCATACAAACGATTGAGACTTAATGACCACAGCAGTGCCCTAATGCAGAGTATTCCAGCAGGCACTGCAAGATACAAACTAGCTGTGAATTAATATCAAGCTACCAGCACATTAGCGTGTTCTTTAATCTTTCTGTTATCTTCTTCAGCACGTCCACCAAAACTCAGCTCTACAATAACAACTTTGTGGACAGTCACCCAGAGACAACACAACATCTGTGTGATTTTATCATCAATAAAATTAGCATTTTGTGACATTATCTAGCAAACTTTTAGAATAGCTAGCACAGCATAGCCATGATGTTTTTCTAATTGATTATACAACTGGCTGCTACATGTGTAGAGCTTTTCTACAAAAAACAAACAAACAAACAAACAAAAACAAAACATGCAATATAAAATTAAATATAACTATTACAAAAAGGAACTAGGTTTGCACTTTTGTAAACTACAGCAGGGTAAAGGTTGCTGCTGATGTATAGAGGTAAATGAAAGACCATAGCAAACGTAATGCAGTACTCCCTTTTGCTCCAGGAGCAAACGGAAAAATAAATAAATCTACTATTATGTTTCCACGATGTGCCAAAAAGAGGACAAAATAGCGAGAGATGGATTATGGCAGTCAGAAGAGCTTTCTAAGCAGCTGTATTTAAAACACCATTGCAGTGTTGACTATTTTTTTTTATTTTTTTTTATTAATGCCAGGCTAATATAACACAAAGTACAGTGATATAAATATACAGTGCATTAAATAATTTACAAAAAGAAAAAAGTTTGCTACATTCACCCTGCTAAATTAAAGCAGGAATATGTCAAACTCTGTGAAAAGGATTTATTTCCATAAAAATATACAGTACTTTGGTAAAACATTGGTGCTATTACTACCATGATGGTAATACCATGGTATTCTTTGAAATACCCTACAGTACCATTAAAATAAGATACATGGTATATGGTAATTCAGTGATATACAGTACTGTGCAAATGGCTTAGGCACATTAGATGTTTCACAAAAACATTTGTCTTAAGATGGCTATTTATACCTTCTGCATTAGTGTGTCAAGAGGAAATACCAATTTGAGATTTTGAATTGTTCCGTTTGAAAATAGAATAGAAGTAGAACAAGGAGTCCTGCAACAGACTGTGTAGCCCCTACTGAGTCTGAATCTCAAAATTATTGAGTCAGTCTGGGATTGCATGAAGAGACAGAAGCAATTAAGACAGACTAAATACTTAGAACTGTGGCAAGTTCTCCAAGTTGCTTGGAACAACCTATCTGCCAACAACATTGAA
Source organism: Myxocyprinus asiaticus (assembly GCF_019703515.2). Lineage (NCBI taxonomy): Eukaryota > Metazoa > Chordata > Actinopteri > Cypriniformes > Catostomidae > Myxocyprinus > Myxocyprinus asiaticus. The sequence continues at coordinate 33,753,924 of NC_059376.1, read as the reverse complement.
AAACTGTGCCATCAGAGACTTTTCAAACCCTGAAAAAGTGTACCTAGGATAATTGGTGCTGTTTTAAAGGCATAGGGTGGTCACATCAAATAATAATATATATATTTTTATGTGTACTGCACTTTGTATTAAGTTAATAGATAAATAAAAATTAAATAACATCCTCATTATACAATATTTTACAATGCCTAAAATCTTTGCACAATACTGTATATCAGTATGATATATATATATATATATATATATATATATATATATATATATATATATATATATATATATATATATATCAAAGTACCATGGTATTATTACCATCCATATTTGTAATGGTATAATATAATATAAAACAAAATAAGTTTGCTAATATTATTATTTTCTAAGCATCTCAAATAAAGGATGCAGACACGTAATCTGCAGAACATCACAGCGTTATCATGTTAATAATCCATAACAGCAGCTGAGGACAGAAAAACAACAACAGCATGACAAATAATACCTGCTTGACAATGCACTCGAGACACTTTACTGCATGATCAAGTCTTAATGAGCTGGCCGAGGAGATAGTTGGTTGGCAAATAGAGGGAGCGAGAAATGGAGAGAGAAAGCCAGATAGGGAGAGAGCACGAGAGTGCCAGTTTGACTGAAGACTCCCTCTCTTCTCCTCCATGCCGGAGGGTAGAGCTGAAGGAAGCAGCAGGCTGGATCTATGGAGGCACCTCTCTGAGACACAGACATCTGCAGGCCTGACAGCCTCAGACAAATGAGAGCCAGTTAAAGCTAAACAGCTCACTCTCAGTACCCCTCATCCCAAACGAAAGAACCCCAATACACACACACACACACACACACACACACACACGCACACGGCAGCCTGAGGACCTGTCAACCAAGTGAGAAGACTGGATGGCCTCCGGCAACAATCTCACACATTCAGCAGTAGAGGTAGCCAGGGGGCTACACCCCAACGCAGCATCCATCCATATGACCGTTCAGAGACAGAGAGATAGAGAGAGGAACTCTGTGCTAAGGACTGATTTCTACACATTCTTGTTGGTGGCTGAGGTGTGAAAAAAGCTGTCACAACAGAGCAGTGCAGGCCTTCTCTGTCACTGAGCTCTCCTTGAACTTGTGAAAGTGCAGTTCCACACTCAATTGCAGTATGTGGCATGGGCCCTCGTCATTCGCTCGTAATACTAACACCACACTGAATCATAGAGTTCCAAGGAAACAGGAAGTGATGTCAAGTGAAACGCTTCTGAAACACTGCACCGAATTCACGCAGCACTCTTAAACGGTCATGAATTTTTTTTTAAATGTAAACATACTGAATATGTACAGGCTGTGTTTATTGTTAAGGGGAAAGTGTTTTTATTATTATTATTTATTTATTGAGCCATTTCGTTCTGGAGTTTGATGAATTATGTTTATGCTGACTTGATTTGATTTTTGGAGCTTCAAAGGCCTGGCCACCATTCACTTGCATTGAATGGACCTACAGAGCGGAGATATTCATCTAAAAAATGTTGTTTGTGTTCTGCTGAAGAAAGAAAGTCATACACATCTTAGATGGCATGAGGGTGAGTACATGATGAGACAATTTAAATATTTGGGTGAACTATCCCTTTAAAAATAAAATTCTTCTTAACTACGATTTATTTCTTTGTGTTTTCTAACTTAAAAAAAAAGGTTAAGACTATTTTGTATTCCTGAAAAGACTCCTTAAGAATGTTCTAAAATTCTTAATTATTGGACATATGAACATTCTTACAAACTTCTTAATTTTTGTCTTAACACAATTTTCGCTAGGCCCAAATTGGAAAGGCTGTTATTCTTTTACAGACATTAGCAAGAGGACACTTTGTGCATTTGGGCACTTATTCCAAATGTCTAAGGTATTTTATCCCACCCTAGTGACATAAACAGTGGCCCCAAAAAGTATTTGGAGACTTAAGCAAAGCAAGTGGCATTTATTTTGAAAGGATAAAATATGAAGAAAGAGAAATATCTGGACACAGAGCTGCACTGATACCCTCAACGCTAACATAGCGTAAGATGGGGATTTGATTTGCCAACTGATCAAACCATGGGAGGACCTGGGAGGAGTCTCTTCAATTAACTTTACCCTCTCCTTCTCCTCTTCTCTCTGCTGAAGTGAGCTACTAATACAATAATTCCCACAGACTGATCCTCACCTACCCTCTCCCTCTCTCAAGGTCCACTAACTGAAGGAAAATGGACTGTGTAATGTCTTCCACTCCAGTGTGGATGGTTGATTACAGGTAAATGGAATTTGGAAACGCAATGGAAACAGTTTTCTCCATTAGAGTGTGTCCATTAGAAGAAAGGATTACAAACTCAGCGTATACTCAATATTCTAATCAAATCAAGCTTAGGTGCAGTGGTTAAGACTCGGGGCTAGTAACTGGAAGGTTACTGGCTCAATTCCCACAAGCACTGAGCCATGAGCCATCACCATTATGTCCTTGAGTAAGGCACTTAACCCCAGGGTGCTCCAATGGGACTGTCCTTGTAATAAGTTCATGTCTCTGTTCCATGACGTCATTGTGTGAAAGTCATGGAAACATATTCCACCAACCCTGGTTGTGTTGTCATAAATGAAGACTTTATTCCAGGATCCAAAATTAACACTTTTCAAGTGCCAAATGAGAGTACAAACTGGCTCCGATGAGTAAAAATAAAAAATAAAATAAAAAACGCCAGTAGGCCAAAAACTTTATTAGAAACTGCAACATAATAAATAGTTCATGTTGAATTGTAAGAACAATAATCTGCTCCTTGTTTATGTTCTGTAAGTGACATGAGCGATTCAAATCAAAGACCAAAACCATCTAGACTTAGAAAACATCTGTCGCAATTCACATGTTTTTAGCAACTTTTCCACTAACAAGTGACAAGTGGAAAATGTATCATCATAAGTTTATCTTGTGTGCCTAAAGTTTTTTTTTTTTTTTTTTTTCTCAATGTGGCAACATATATGTGGAATATATATGCCAAAATGAAGACAGGAGGTACAAAGTCACGATGTGTCTTCACATTTATTTGATAGGTGCAGATTTACTGTGAGTGAAAGAGCCTGGCACATATTGTATATGATGCTGTGAGTGACAAAAATGCATTGTTTGAATAACAAATAATGCAAAATACATGGCCAATAAAATACATTTATGGACTGTCAATGTTACTCAATTCGCCTGCTATTTGCTCTCTTCTATTAAAACTAATGTACAAATTTCATTGCACTGAAAATAAGGCAGACTCTAATTCACAATTGAGCCGTGCACAGCAGGCAACAAGTTAAACCGTTTGTTTCCTCAGGCATATTATTTTTCCAAATTGCTTTGAATCAAACTTAAAACAAAGTTTAAATTAATTTAGAGCAACTCTCAGCAATGTCTCCATAACATAACGACCCATTTGGAAAGATAAAAGACAAGTGTCTTTCATGGTGAATTTCAAAGGGAATTACAGTGCTGTGTATCACTAATCACTCTCTCAGCCAGTTATCAACTCTCTTAAATATTATAGCCTCTCTGCAAAGAGCAAGTTATCACCCATCATTAACCACTGACAGTCACAGTGAGTGAGAGAGACTGGAGTTAATGGAGGCGACTGGATGTACAGAAACACTCATAAGACTAGTAACGTTTCTCAGTGAGAGAATATTTATGCGTACATAAGACTGCGTGCGTGTTTGTTATTATATAAGGGCAATAATTGGAATATGATGCATACTGTGCCTCTATGTAAAAGGAGAGAGACATCATTATAAGAAAAACATTAAGAAATCTGGGGTGCGAGCAGCACGAGACGCTCATACACACAAATACACACCACATACACACCCACCAAGGGCCCCGCATGCCACCACTGTAATGGGTTAATCTGCAGGCCTCTGATGGAGTGCTCTCTCACACACTCAATGGCCCAATGATCATTTTAATGGACTCCAGTCACTCTTTGTGTCCTCTAGCAAAGACATCACACAGAGCTCTCTGATCATATGGCGGCACAGAGGAGCCACGGAAATAGAGGAGAAATTCCACCCTTTTTCCTTCATGTTTTCCCCTTAATCACAGCCCTAATACTTCCATTATCACAGAGTTTCAGAAACTGGGCATACGTGCCCGTAGCTCAGATGAGGAGGGGATTCTGGAAGGTGTTGTGCAGAGATGAGTGCTGAACCCAGTCTAATACTTTGCTGGATTGGTGAATCCATCTTAATCAGCGGGGCTCTCTACCTTTTGCCAGCGCAAACGGTGGAGCTATTTCAGAGCCAGCGCTAAATATTGCACAATATAATGAAATATTATCAGCTTGCAAACAAGACCAGACATTTGGCTTTGACATTCAGATTTCGCATTATTTTTTTGGTGCAAACAGAGGTGCTTTTAGAAGAAAAAAAAAAAAAAGCATGCACGTAGTTGTTTAGGTATTATGTTATTTTTTTTGCACAGAATGGGATGTTTTCCCTGAATACAGACCATATGATTACAAGAACATTTCATCTAGTAATTTTATCAAATATTGAACAGAGGGAAAATGGGCTGTATTGTGAGGGAGTTGTCATCCTTTTCCGCCTCTTTAATTACATTCCAAAGTTCTCGTGTAATTATTTAAACACAGGTTCACAGGAAACAGCCTCCTGATTCTCTCTGAATCTGAGTTATGACTGCTATCATCGAGTTTGACATTTTATTCTGGACAATTAAATACGCTCCGGTCAAAACAACTGAAGCTCAGAGTAACCCGTTTATCAGGGGTGCAGACCCATGAATTAAAGACAACAGTTTCAGAGTGTGGATAAAGTTTGTGACCTTCAGAAAAGTCATTCAACAATGAACATTTTTAAATACTAAAAATATTTAAATTGGATTATTTTTGAAAACATAAAAACTTTAATTTGTCCAACTTTAATATCAAACCAGGTACTGGAATATACTGTATTAAAGGTGATGTGCACAAATTTATCAATGTTAAAATACTTTTTCCTATCCCAGCTTAATACACAGAGACAAATATAAACAAGCCATTTGTAGGTTGATTTCCCCTACGATATTTTGGCAATTCCATTTGGTGATGCTATTGGTGCATAAACAATATATTTCAAGCCATATAGTACAAAAAACAGAATTATGTTTGAAATATATAGAGGACAGGGGTCATACAAGGGTTGTAGCAATATATGGCAATGCAACACACACTCTCTATGAAAAATGTACATCTTAACTGAGTGTACCTTATTGCGTTCTTTTCTGTTGTTGTGTGGTTTCAAAAATGGGGGAAAAGCACACATTCTGTCCATCCCAATCATGGCTACATATTTCACCAGTAAAAGGCAAAGAGACAGCAATAAAAAGCAAAAGAATTGTTTCCCCCCCTACTCCTTTTTCAATTCCAAGGGGAAATGCAGTGAAAGACAGAAGTGCAATACTGTAATATATTTAAGTTTTGTCTGTAGCTTTGGGCTGGGTGTGTGATTCAGACACGGTTGGAGGGTCAAGCCACTGTAATACTTTTTCGGTGGAGAGGCAGAGGAGGTGCTGTGCTTATAATGTTTGTTTTGGAGTAGAGAGAGGGGTCGACTGCCTTCCCTCTCATTTCAGCTGTGGATAAAGCATGAAACAACACCTCACAGATTTTTACCAGAATAAATATTTTGATTTAATAGATGGAATATTTTGGTCGGTGGCCTGCAGAAAAAGTTTTTGAATTCCAAGAAACAGCTAAAATTTGTAGTTACTTTAATGATTTATTTGATTGTACATGTATTTTTACTGAAACACAAGGTAGGGATGTGCCAGGACTAGTCTATTAGTGGGGTTGACTTCTAATATTAATAACGTTAGTAGTAGTTTTGCACATCCCTAACAGAAAGAAACAAGAAACAGTATTCGCTCATTTAACTTTTGTAATGTGTGATGTTTTTCTGAATTTAAATGTAATATTCACTGGGAAATAATGTAGGGTGGGACTTGATTTTAGAAGAAGCAGAAGCAGCCTTTATTTTGTCACACATTATACATTTTTGCATATATACAGTTTTTTATAAAATATTTTGCATATCCCAGATAAGCTGGGGTCAGAGCGCAGGGTCAGCCATGATATGGTGCCCCTGGAGCAGACAGGGTCAAGGGCCTTGCTCAAGGGCCCAACAGTGACATCTTGGTGGTGCTGGGGCTTGAGCCCCTGACCTTCTGGTCAGTAACCCAGAGCCTTAACTGCTAAGCCACCACTGCCCCCCATTTTATCCATCAGGATTTGACTACAAAGGAATACAAATTTATAACTAAAATGGAAAATTAAATGGGAAATAATGTAGGGCGGGACTTGAATTTATCCATCAGTATTTGATTGGATCTTAAAAGGAAGCTATAATATTAATGTGTAATATTATTTCCCCTCTCAGGCAGCATTGATTACATCAGCAGAAACGACATTTCAGAGGTAAAGAAAGTTAATACATTTTAATGAAAGATTGATAAAAACAACTTTTATTTTCCAGTATAACGTGCACAAGACAAGGGACATTTATTTAAAAAAGCAAAAAGGGTCCATTTTGATATCATGTGGTCTTGAATTAGTCTTAACATTCTTCTATATTTGAACAGAACCATTCTGAAGGATCTACAATGTTTATCAGAATTTCAGTAACACAATCTTATTTTTATTAACTTAAATAGCTACAGACAGAGAATGAAACCTCATTATACCTATGACTTAAAGGAGCCGTTAAATTAGCCATGACCCTTCAATCCAAAACCCCGCCCTCCAAAGATCATTTTGAGACCAAAACCGAGCAAAAGAGCAGAATTGTTTTCTCCTGTGGCTGTCAAATTCAACAGTGGCACAATAGCGCTCTCAACTGGCAAACATTATGAATCATAGCCTCAATGATCCACTTCAAATAAGAACGAATAAAATGATTGACAGGTGAAAAGTGTCAATGTCCAAGGACACATTTTTGTTTGCTGTTTACAAAGTCTGCAGCTGTCACAGAGACCGGTGAGATATCTCAGTACACTTATTTCATTAATATCTTTAAATACTCCGGGTAACCCGATTGCAAATCGAGGTATAGTAAGTGAAGTATCGATGGTTCAGGGCATGGTGTATAGACTCCAAAAAGTTAAATTTTCTCTGTTACAGATCATTTCCATTCACCTTCTGTTACAGTTCACTCAGCAACCTGGTTTTATGTTTGTCTATGTGTGTTAGTTAGTTTGATGTTGTTGATTATAAATAAAGTCTTGTTTGTATTCAAAGAGGATTTGACTGTGGTATATTTTGATAAATAATCTCGTCAATTGATTTTTAAAGATCTACACTCCATGCTCGAACAACATTTCAACATATTTGTGAAATTACTTTCAATGGCCATGAGAATAGTATTACTCTAAAGAGTAAATAGATGTGTCATATCAACTCAGCGTGGCCAAGTGATCAGACGTACACCTTAATTATTTCAATATTCCCCGAATTAATCATAATTCCCTTCTTGAAATAAAATTCCTCACATATAAATTGTGAGCAGATACAACGAGCCTGTTGTATTACATATTTAATGGTGGATAATTTTTATTCAGATTTCTAATCTGATCATTTGTCATTTATCCTTCATATAATGGTGGTCGAACATGGCCAAGATTCCTAAACTAATTCACATATAAAATCCTACATATTATTGGTGGTGAATGCTGGCGGTTGTAAATATACCCTGCCACAAAGTCGCTAATTTCCTACATGAGCATAGACAAATATTAGCATGCATGGACACATACTTCAAAAATACTATGATTGGAAACACTCTATTCCTAATCCTGCATACTATTTAGGATGGATAGCATGTGAATTGGAATGCAGCCTTTATGTATTCTACTGGTCAGCAGCAATAAGTAAGTAATCAGCCACAGACACAAACTGAACAGATAATGTGAACTGGATAGCAGCCACTGCTTCCTCAGACATTCTGATTCTGTGTAATTTGATTGGTTGCTCACATTAATTCAGTCAGGCTGGAGATTTTTATGATATTCCAGTCCCGCATGGCATTAGATTGCATTTAGTGCATTTCTTTCACACGTGCAGCCGTGCATGACCGCATTTCATACGCTCAGACACAAACCCGTAAACAACATTTGATTGAAAAAAGGCACCATAATAAAGAGGCAAATGTGTGTGTGTGTGTGTGTGTGTGTATATATATATATATATAAATACACACACACGTTTCAGAAGTCATATCAAATGGACTTCTAACTCCACAAGCAGAAGGAATACTAGCTAATTAGTCATGAGGAGCAAAATGAGCTTGTGTTCTGAGGGCTCCTCTCACTGGAAAGCAGGAAAAGAGGAGGGATAAGGGGAGGAGAGTGAGAGGAAGAGAGAGCAGAGAAGAGGCTAGAGATGAGAGGAGAGGAAGAATGGAAGGATTGGGCATCAATGGATGGATGCAATTAAGGACGAGTAGCATTTCTTTTGGATTCATCTTCAAATGAGTGCAGAAACGCTTGGAGAGGTCTGCACTCTGTAGATACAGGCCAAGGCTATACTTTCTGTGTCCCACCACTAAGCCTGTTGACATAGCAGTCTTTCTTTTCTTTTTTTAATTCCATGCTTTCTGTCTGTCTCCACCGAGAAATTATCCACTCTCTGTCTGGCTTGACCCATCTTTTCTGCCTCTGACAGCAGCGCTTTGTGGAATCACTGAGATACTCGCAATCCCCCAGCTGAGGTCAAAGGTTACCTCACAAGTGTGCTGAGCATGCCAACATGCGCACACACACATGTACCATCTCATCTCAAACTTCGACTCAGCACCAGGACTCAAAGACGTGCCAATCAACATTGAGAAGGCTCAAAAAGGCGATACCCATAATGCAGAACACACTCCTCTCGCCTCCTGTGGTTTATTACAAGGGCTTTCAAACTGGGGTAAAAGGAACAGGGGGCAACAAAGGTGGTGCTAGGTTTGCTAATTTCAAAAAAGTTAAAAAAAATAAATAAATTAAAAAATGAATAAATAAATAAACAAGCAATTACAGAATTATTATTGTTTCATTCTGCTTTCTAAAGCCTAGTCGGAAATTATTTAATTCTACTGAAGTCAGATTTTAACATTAAGAATAACAAATCTGCATGTTTTGTGAAGTATTTAACTCTACCTTCTAGCAACATACATATACTTTTAGATAGTTTGTGTTGTACCTTTCTAGGGAGTTTCTCCTCGACATTGTCACCTTTAGCTTGCGCACTGGAGGTTTCAAGGTATCATTCTCTGTAAAGCTGTTGTGGAACAATATTTATTGTGAAAAGCACCACACAAACAAAAATTAAATAAAAACAAAAACAAAACATGTTTATCCAAATATTTGGGGGTTCTTGGAATCAAAAAGTTTAAAAACTCTTCGTTTATAAGATTGGAGTGGGAGAAAATAAAGCACGTAAAGAGGCAGGTACCACTGGAGTTAATGGTGAAAGCAGCATACAGTATTAATCCGCAGAGACGCAACACTCAAATAGTTCATTATAAGATGACACAACCAATTTGTAGCAGGGGCGGCAGCAATCTCCGAAATCTCCCCTGACAAAAGCATTTAGATTAGACTGCTTTTCAACCACGAGAGCACTGACACGAGTCACCGCGCTCAACCGGGGGAATGGAATCTGTTTTAATTATCCTCCAGGCAAACATAAAAATGTCCAGGTAAGTCATTTATGAAGAGGGAGAGGAACTGTATCCCCCCAAAATTGTCTCTTTGTCTCGCCAGGTCTCTTCTCTCTTATTTGCTCTCTCTCACACGCACACTATGCTAAGACTATTCATCTGTTCGTTACATTATCTTCCATTATTTCTCTTATAATCTCCCTTTACTGGCTCAGCTCATGAATGCTAATAGCTCTCTCGGATTATTCAATCGGAGAGCCACTTGCGCCTCTGTTTTTTCAGCAATTGTAATACACATCTGAATGAATCTTTCTAGAGGAAACTAGTGGGTGAAAATGGAGTGAGGTGCTATTTCATCTAATAAATATAATTCAGTAATTACATTCTGAAAGAAGTGCTTGAACGAAACTGGCTCTGAAGAATCTCCCTGTGTGCACGACCACACTCACTTCTCAGACCAAATGAACTCCAATATTGCAACATCAAATAGATCCTTTACACTCCCTTCTTCTCCTTCAGCTTCTTCATTTTATACTCACTCAAAGCAAATGCTCTTTTCTTTAGAATAAGGGCTTAGGCCTCCGTGTCTTATCACGCTACGCAGAAAGGCATGCCGAAGACCTAGCTTGATTCCTCCACATGTAAGAGAAGACCCATATAGAGGAGCCAAAGTCTACAAAGCTAGCATGAAGAAAAACTCAAGAAATGGAAGGGCCAGGGAGTCAGGGCCGGCCTTTTCCAGTGAATCAAATCTGTTTGGAAATGAAACCTTAGGCACGGTTTTATTGCTCAAATTAGTTGAGTCAGTCCTTGTCCTGTATGCCCTTAATTAACAAGCTTTCAATTCCCCTATTAATTAGTACAAGCTATTAGCTATTTTACATCACTCTTCATTTGTCGACAATTAAAAGGCCAATTATTAAAAGCATGCCACATGGTTAATTGTGTGAGGGGCTGGGTGGCCACATCAGCGTGAAGATGGTGGAGACCTGAGAGAATCAGCGTCACTGCGGAAGATTTTTGTAAGCTCTCCTGTGTTTGAGTCACTGTTTGAGAGGCTGACTGTAAATTATCCCACTATATACACGGCTGCTTACCAAATAAATAGGCGAAATACATGAAATTATGATTTGAGTTGAAATTATTTTATTGTATGAGAAGAAAGAGACCATGAAGTGATATGAGTAGGGCTGAGTATCAATACAGATTTCCCAAATTGCCTTGATTTTTTATTCATAAGCTCCCAATTTGATTCTGATTTCAATACCATTTGATTCGATTTTGGTTCAGCCCTAAATGTTAGAGATATAAACTAGCACAGCTTTGTAGGAAATCGGTTGCCTGGGACAAAGGTCAATGATAACATAACACTTATTATACAAAAAAATTAAATATATTTAACCACAGAATGGGGTGATTAGCCAAACCGAGAGAGTGTTATAATACAGGTTCCCTATCTGTCACTCACTCGACGTTGTGTCGATGTAGTGACACTAGGGGTCACTCTTGGGAGCCCGAGACACCTCTGGTCTTTGATAAAAGGCCAATAAAAATTGGCGAGTGGTATTTGCAAGCCACTTCCCCGGACATACGGGTATACAAGTAGCTGGTATACAACCACTCATTCAGATTTTCTCTTCGGAGCCGAACGGTCATGCTCACTGAGCTGAATTCCCACTACTGTTCATTCACCTCTGCTGGATCTGAAGCCGCATTTCAGTGGCTTCTCCCTCCTCTGCACTGGTGCACTGCAGAGAATGCCCATGGGTGCTTTGGCAGAAATAAGAATATATTTCTCTAAAAGAGTATATTTCTCTAAAAGAGCACACGGAACGTCTTTTTAAAGACACGTCTTTTTAAAGATGCCTTTCCGATTTTGTGTTATTCCTGGTTGCGCTCATTATCTCTCGCCTTCTGACGGTCACGATCAATGTCTTTCGTGTCTGGGCACTGCTCACGTGGAGACAGCATTCGTGGATGGTCATGTACTCATTGCGAGGACATGTCCATGGCAACGATGTGGTCGCGGCTCGCCACCCCAGAGGCTCCCCGCCTCGGTCCTTTTACCCACGGGTATGAGGCCAGCGCGGCTAGCACTGGGGCGATTTGAGGACCCCAATGGGACCGCCTCCTCCGGGTATCCCCCCGCGGACCTCCTATTCCCCAGCATGCTCGTCTACCCCGATCAGGCTTCTGGATGAGTCCGCCGGCTCGTCTAATGGTGAGTTCGACCTCTTATTCGGAGCCCGCGAAAGTGATGAGCTCTCGAGCGCAGCATCGGAGCGGGCTCGTCCAGTCGGACAAGGAAGCCTCAGCTTAGATAGGGAACGTCAGATAGGGAACGTCATGGTTACTTGTGTAACCTCCGTTCCCTTATGGAGGGAACGAGTCATTGTGTCCCTCCTGCCACAACGCTGAACTACCCGCTGAAATGGCCGGACCTTATATCGGCTCCTCAGCATAAAACCTGAATGAGTGGTTGCATACCAGCTCCTTGTATACCCGCATGTCCGGGGGAGTGGCATGCAAATACCACTCACCAATTTTCATTGGCCTTTTTTCAATGACCAGAGGTGTCTCGGGCTCCCAAGAGTGACCCCTAGTGTCACTACATCGACGCAACGTCTCGTTCCCTCCATCAGGGAACGGAGGTTACACAAGTAACCATGACATTATTTTCATTTCAGTTTCAGTTTCATCACATAAAATATTCAGTGTTTATACATGTAGTAAAAACATTTACTGTACACACACTTAGCTAATGGAAGCTTCGCAAGCCAGCAGTCCAAATCACAAATAAACGTAAAATATGCAACCATCACACTTCATTGAAGTGTAAGCATACTTCTACACCATGATCACATGGGAAGTCGCCATGTTGTTTCCGAGAGTTCCAGTACCATAGGATCGGCGATGAAACTAGTAAGTAATTGCGTTTGCATAATCAGTGATGAGCTTGGTTTGGAGGATGCATTTTTCCCTCTAATATTAAATTTTTACTCCACTAATGGTTAGGTTTAGGTTTGGGGCATACAGTTTATAAAACATGCATTCCTCTTCACTGTATTACAGCCTGTACAGCTGAAAACAACCTGCTTTTGGCACCCCTTCGTGGACATTAAACCCTGAAATTGAAGCTCACACGTGCCTTGGCCACTGGGGGCAGTGTTTAGCATTTATGTAAGCACAGACTGATTTTAGCTAAAGAATGATAAATCTACTGTTTCCGATTTCACCGTGTGATCGGTCTGACTTATACATTAATTATGTTAACATGAGTGTAGAATGATAGAATATTACTTAATATTTTAATTAATATATTCCTCTATATCATCTCTTTCTCACCCAAAAAGACACATTCATTATAATTAGTCAAGATGATATGCTAGACACAATGAAGTTTGCAACAGTGTGGTCTACCCAAGAGTACATCAAGGGCATATGCAAGTATTTATGTATGGTCTCAAGTACTTCACCGACATACGCAAACAAAGAGCCCATTCTGGACAAGGCCTTAAGGTAAAAGTGATTAACAAAAACAAAAGGAAAAAAAAGACAAAAAAATAAATAAAATAAGAGAGGAACTTGTAAAGTTTCTTTCGAAACAGTCCTCTAAGGTAAAAGACATACAGTAAGTCCACTTAATGTTCATATAATACAGCAGAAACATTACAAACCTTTGACACTGTATCAAGATCCAGATGCAGACTTTTCAAAAGCAAGCGCAAAGCGATGAAAAAAAAAAAAAGATTAATCAGTCTAATGCACTGCACTGCAGCACAAATGCATTCCCATTTAGAAGTGGACCCCCTCTTGGCCACTATAATCAAAGAGCAATGTCAGCCATTACAAAATTACTTCCATCATAGTTTCTGTGCCAAGCTCTTCCGTCTCACATTGGCATTCACAGTGTCAGATGTTTGGAGCGACCCTCAAAACTTTAAGCCATAAACCACATCGGCACAGAAATCCAGCATCATTGTCTCTCCGAGTGGACAGAATGAGGACACAAAAGCAAAATGGCTTTTTAGTCTGATGGCAAATATAACAAAGAAACTCAGTGAACTACACACTGTCCTCCTATTGTCCACTGTGAGCTCTCATAACAAGACAGAGGCTGTTTGTTTAATATTCGATTTGTGTGCGCTGTATATGGAAGCACTGGGTTTGTTATATATGTTTATGTCTAATAAGAATGAATTTCTGGCCTTTTGGCAAACTTTATTTACAGGTAGACTGATAACACTGTGATTTTGGCAATAGTAGGACAAACGTTTTGATGGTGAAAATGCTCTGTGCTAAGCGAAATTTGAATCACTGCCCCTCAGTGCTGAAGCTGGAAATGTTGTTGAATGTATGGGAATGTGTGAGCTCCAGTTTCAGAGTGAAATGTCCACAGAGTGGAACCAAAAGCGGGTTCTTCTTTGTTGTAAATGATGTAATACAGTCAACAGGAATGCATATTTTCTTAACTCTACCCCCTAAACCCAAACCCTAAACCTAACCATCAGTGGAATAAAAATGTATTTTTACAGCAATCTATGAATCATGCTAATAAATGTTTATCAGAATCAGAATCAGCTTTATTGCTTACACATACAAGGAATTTGTCTTGGTGACAGGAGCTTCCAGTGTACAACAATACAAAAACAATACAAAAACAGCAGCAAGACATAGATAATAAAAAATAAAAAATAGTTATACACATACATACATATATACACACACACATACGTAGTGCAATCTAATACAAATCTGTTATCTGTTATGTACAGTGCAAATACAAATCTGTTATGTACAGTGCAAATGTATTTTTTATTTTTTTTTTATTTATTTTTTTTTTCAGAGGAATGAAATGGCAGAAGAGGTTGGATGTGTTGGATAAATATAAAAAAAGACTAAACTGTGTATTGCACATAGTTATTGCTCAATGGGGCAATTTAACTGTTCATGAGATGGATAGCCTGAGGGAAAAACTGTTCCTGTGCCTGATGGTTCTGGTGCTCAGAGCTCTGAAGCGTTGGTAAGAAGGCAACAGTTCAAAAAGTTAGTGGGCAGATTACTAAACACAGGACAAACAAACAAAAACAACAAAAAAATAGGAGCGCTCCACACCAAGGCGGCCATCCGCGGCACCATCATAATGTAAGTTATGTGAACACGATTACTTCCTGGTTGCCATGGGATGTCTCGCAGGTTGTTCTCGCTATCGCTAACGTGCTATCAGTAGTTCTAGAGGGAATGTCTGATGGGGGATAGTGGGAAGGGATTGGGAAGAGACGTGAGCCAGACACAGATATCCCATGTGAATAGGGGTGCGTAAAAATAATGTTTACATTACAATACATTTAAACAATCTTGATATCGATTCTTAAAGGAGACCTATTATTGCCCTTTTTACAAGATGTAATATAAGTCTCAGGTGTCCCCAGAATACAATCAGAGACAATGGTAACTGACAGTAAACATTTTTGGGTTAAAAATTAAAAATAACGACATAGCTCTGTTCTCCGTGAATACAATCAGAGACAATGGTAACTTTAGCTGCATTAGCCGTGGAATCAGCTAACAAGCACATTCGGAAAGGCGATTTGCAAACATTCACAAAATATAAAGTGCGATACTTACATCCTCAGGATGAACGAACAGTTGGTACTGGTCCATGCTTGAGAATCAAATTTTTGGAAAATCCTGCTTTATATTGACCTTAATTCACAAAGCAGTCCGGTGTAAAATGATTTGCACAAACATACCTGAATTTTGGTATGTTTTGGGTTACATTTGCTTCAAAAACAAAACTTGTCCACTGCGTCTTCAGTGGCTCTGATGCCGGGAGTACATGAAGAATCTTATGTTCACGTTTACAGCCTACAACAGAACACGTATGACGCTTATGAAGCTGAGACATTATTCTTCTCAATATAGCTGCTCCAGTGCGGAAAAAATTGCCGGACTGTGTGTAGATCACTCAGGGGAGGATCTATGATAATAGGGTGGAGTCCGTCACCAGTCGTGGGCGGGGCCTGCTCTAACGTGACGTCACGTTATAGCAGAAACGAAAACCAATCACTTTGAGACACTGTTTTAGATTAATAGAAATATAAGAAAGAGGAGTGGGTGGACATTTAACATTGTAGGGTGGTTGTACACACACTGCCGACTCACATTTATGTTCAAACTCCATGTAAAAGTGAATTTTGCAAAATAGGACCCCTTTAAGTCCCAAGATCGATCTTTCACTCAATGAGCAACCCTCTACTACAATGAGAGGAAATCACACATTTGCAACCAAACTTCACGCTATGCGACTAAAGTGAATATATTTGGCAACTAGCTGGTAAATGTTTACATTTCACTCACCAGTAATTGTGTAGTTTAGTCATGAATTGTTCAGCACCGAGATCCTTTCACAACATGTTGAGAGCAAAAATTGTTCTGTGTAATGCGTGTTCAAGGACGAGATCCACGCAACCCATTTGTCATTGAATACTGTCTCTTTTAATATTCTTTCTGTTCTTTACAGTTAGTTGTTGACCAAAAACAAACAAAAAAACTAACAAAAAAAAAAACATCTAATTCTAATCATACATCGCACAGATGAGGTAAAGCTATTAGAATCCTCTCTAGCTAACATACACTCATTTAAAGGCGCTGTTTACAGAAATGCCATTATTTGTTAAAGAGACAGTACAGGTTTTAGCACGTTTTCAACAAATCAATGTAAATACTTGTAAATAGTATAAATGATGAAATGTAATAATAAATATGTAACCAAAATAATATAAGAAATGTAATATCTTATTTATTGATTGAATACATTTATTTGTTCATTTTTAAAAAAGCCAAAATGTGACCAAAATGATGAAAAAGTAATAAAATATAATTAGTAAAGTTAATATTTTCCTAATGAACCTAGTTAAAAGGTCTCCTGTATAATTAACAGCATTAGCTGGGAGATCATTTCTTTTATATGTAAGCAAAAGGGACATTATAACTGAAATAAACCCATATGAATCAGTATTGAATCAAATCGAAATTAGAATCAAATCGAGAGCTTGTGAATCGGAATCAAATTGAATTGGGAACTCTGTATCAATACCCATCCCTACATATGAACACCAGGTCTCAATGTGTCAGAGTACTTTTACCTGGCCAGCTCTGGTGAACATCTCCAAATATGTATTTGTTATAAAATAAACTCTCCCCAACATAAAGATGCATCTTTGTACTATTTCCCTCCTTCCCCATCTTTGTTTGTTATAACACAGAAAATAGGCCCTGTAAACATTGGAGACCCCCTGGGTGAGCTGAGGCCCATGAGGTATACAGAGAAAGAGGGTGAAAGAGATGGAGAAAGAGTGAGGTAGACGAAAGAGTTTCCTCTCCTCAAAGGTGAGCTTCCCCTACCCACAGCTTAACCAATCAGACTGAACAGCAGGGGCCCAGTGATTGACAGGGCAATTACCGCTAGCAGCTTCTCTGGTGGATCCGGAGACATCTCCAAATACGATTTCACTATTTTGTTACATCAGACATTCACAGGAAGGATTTAGTACAAAAGCAAAATGGCCAGGCGGACTTTATAGCGGAGCAGTCCTGCAGGTGGAAAACTGGTGTGTGTGTGTGTGTGTGTGTGTGTGTCTGTTTTCTTTCTACGTTTTCATAAAAACATACCCTTGCCAAGGTTATTTCCCACTAACCCCTGTTCTATATTTGAAAGTTTTTCTTTTTTTTCAGTAATGTTTTTTTTCTCTTTGAAGAGTGATAGAAGAGGTCTTTGCTGCTGGTGATATAAAATGAGATACCAATAACAGTATCATTTATAAAGTGCACATATGTAAAGACAGCAGTAGACTGCTTATTGTGGAAGCAAAAATAGCTTTTTACAGTATAACACTGAGAGAGGGTGACAACCAGACTCCATACATTAAACATTATGTAAAACAGTCATTTTGCCTTGCAGTTTACCTGCAGGCAGTTGAACACAACTATTTACAAAACTAAACTCTAGAAATCAACATTAATTCTCAGGTGACTGCTTCATAGCTTCACGCAAAGAGATGAAATAGTGGCAATCACAGCAGCGAACCCTCACTGTGCTTTGAAAGTGTATTCAATGCAGGTCTGATCACTACAAAAGTTTTTTGTTTTTTGTTACGGATGGCACCCGCTCTTCTCTGCCTTTATTGCATGCTGGGAGTTCCCGGCAGCATCTGCTGAGAGTGCCACAATGCTCTCCATATTCACAGAACCCAGAACGCCAGAAGCTCAGTGACACTCCGCTTGCCGGCAGAGAGAAGCTGCTCGCTAATTCTCCGCTCTATCAGGCTAACAAATAAGCCCACATGGGGGGGGGGGGGGTTACCGGCTCGCATCTTGGAGTTGAGAAGGTTGTCACCTTGGAGTGTGAAAGAAGAGGAAAAAGGATATGAGAAAAAAGAGGAGACATGGAGGGGCAGATACACAGAGGCACTTCTGCGGAGGTAACAACAATCTGCACATTATTCTGAAGTAAACTCACTTTTGTGTCCACATAAAACATGATAGCATTGGCTAAACTCTTGATATTCTAGCTTTTTTTCTGTGTTAGAGCTTTAGGGGCCCCATGAAATGGCTTGACAAATGCTGTTTTCTTTGCTGCGTTGATGTACTTCCGTACTGAAATTAAAAACTGGAAGTAGGGTGAGACATTTCGATGTGCTCATCCATTCTTTTTTTTATTGCCTTAGTTTACATCACAGCTGTACACTATGATTTGCTATTGCTAGTTAGACCAAAGTGGTGTCAGGGGGAGGGGACATTCTCTTTTTACAAATCTTTTTTTTTTTTTTTTTTTTGGCCAAAAGAACTTGGATTTAACTGTGAGTACAAGATAAGTCAGAAATATTTGAGTTTGTTTTCCTAAAAGGGCCACAAAACTCCGATTTTGATTTTAAAGGTGGTCTCAGAAAGGTCTTTAAAAGCAGTTTGAAAATGTGTTTACGTGTTGTTTTAGACAAGGGCACATTAAAGATCAATAGGACAGGATTGGGTGATATAAACTTCAAACTCTCCTAACTAGGTTCCTGTATTTTCACCAACAATTGGTGACAAAAAACACAGGACTGATTACAAAATCACTTCTGAGAAAAGACAGAGTAACTGAGAGCTGGGGGAGCCAATCAAGCAGAAGGAAAAGAGGTACAGTCTATCCTACAATAAGCACCCAGCATCTCATAGAATGGATTTAATGTGTCGGGAGGATCAGCAGGCAAAGGTCTCTCTCTCCTCCTCTCTCTGAATGCTAAAAAGCTCTCAGTCCAGTGAAGAGCTTACAGCCACTTCATCCGCCCACTTAAGAGCAGTAAGACCATGCATCAGTCCTCTTCACTGCTGCTAGCCTGCTAAAACAAGGCAACATGAACCACAACGCAAGAGAGTGACAACTATAACCAGCCCAAATTCCCCATTAGGCTAACGAGTCTCAGACTTGTTTTGGATTTCTTGAAATTTGCAAGATTTACTGCACTGAAGTTATTCTAAAGTTTTGTTTTAGACACTTAAAGGGATAGTTCACCAAGAAATGAAAATTATGCTGTCATTAACCCTCGCTTTCGTTCTTCTGTGGAATACAAAAATTTCACTTTCAGTCACTTTCACTTTCAATGTATGAAAAAAGGAGGGTGAATGGTGACTGAGGGTGTCAGTCCCTAACATTCTGCCTAACATTTGTATTCCACTGTTGAAATTGTCGTCTCTATTGCTCATGTCACCTCAAATCACCAACTCTCACTGGAAATGAATGACGTCTGGTCACTTTGATGTACATCACTATCAGTGTGAATACCCCTTTAGCAGTAAGTAAACTAAATATATTTTAGCACACCTGTATATTCCGCCTCCCACCCACTCATTATCAGGTACAAAATAATAAAAATAAAACTGTGGCACGTCATTTTAAAGGAATGGTTTACCCAAAAAAATAAAAAATAAATAAATAAAAGAATCTGTTTTAATTTAATAACCCTCATGTTGTTCCAAACCTGTACAACTTTCTTTCGCATGGAGAACACAAAATATGTTTTAATGAACACTGCAGTTAATGAGCACTTAAACAGAAGCTAATTTACAGTGGCTTGCGTGTTCACGTGAGAACTTGGGTTAATTAGAGTAAAAAACAATGTTCTCATGTGAACATGTATGCCACTGTAAACAAGCTTCTTTCATGCAATCATAAACACTCAAAGGATGTCATTTAAAGATCACTTAAATTTTGTGTTGTTTCTCACCAAACTAAAGCATGCCTTCAGAAGACTTGGAATATGATGCATGAAGTATTAATGTATTATAATCAGTATAATCAGTAGTAGTTTTATGTTGCATTTCATTCTGAATGTTTACTTAAATACTTGTTAGCCTACTGCTGTTAAAATCTTTTAATTCTGTTAAAAAAAAGCACTGAATTATCATAATATGTATTTTTTGTTCAATTATGTTTTATCTATTTCTATGCATTGCTGTTTTTTATTGTTATTTTGTGACTGTTTGTTTACATAATTAGCATATTAGTTAGTGTTATTATTTGTTGTGGTATTGAAGCTGGTATTGAGAATCGTCAAATTTCACTACCGACTACTGAAATTTTGGTATTGTGATAATGTATAGTCTGTATTGTACATGGTAGATCTCGCTGTAATAACATAATGAAAAAGTAGATCTCATTCCATAGAAGTGTGAGCACCCCTGCTGTAAATGATGGCGATGGAGGCTTTCCTTTATTTGACTACCATACGTGACATAAAATTATGATCATATGACAATAGTCTCCTCCCCTACCCAGTGCAGTTTACATTTCTGTCACAGAGAATTGAGTTGATTGCATAGGTACACTATTAGGTTGGGCATCACCCATAATTTTAGAAAAATATACAACACAAACTTTGACATGTTACTTGAGCATGTAACTTTAATGTCCTTTTTCCTCTCCGGACAAGTAGCTTTTTTACTTGGACAAGTGAATGACCAATATACTTGTCCAGAGGATGACCAATATACTTGTCCGACTTAATGTCGAGCCCTGCCTGCTCCTGGAAACCGCTGGTAAACAACTCCCCTCACCCCAATAATTATTGCACCTGTTGCTGGACTGTAGAAGCATAAACATACACATACACACAGAAACAAACACATACACCTCCAAGTTACAATCTGATGCCTGTCTGTCTGTCATGGGGGCCAAGAACAGATGAGCTCCAGGCGAAAGAGAGACAAACACACACACACACACACACACACACACACACGAATTCAGCATCAGCCAGCCTTGAGGATGAGCGGTCTGCAGATAGAGATAAAGGTTTCAACTTGCAGGTTAAAAGTGACTTTTTCCAGAGATAAAGGCAGCAAAGGCATGCTGTTCTTTCTTCTTCTTTTTTCTTAAACTGTCTCTCTCTCCCTCTCTTTCTCTCTCCCTTTCTCACTCTCTCTCCCACGCTAAATCTTTTTTTTTTATTTCTTGACTTTATCCAATGCAGCATACAGGGCTGGATCAGACAGTTAAAGCTGGTCTTTGCTTTATTTCATATCTGCTTGTCAAAGAAAGATTAGCAGTTTTTGAGCTGCTCCAATTTTTTTGTCATGGTGGAAAATGAATGGATAGGAGAATGTAAAAAAGATTCAGGCAACAAGCTACAACAATAAAAAGCATATGCTCAAGAGAAATGAAAGACAGCTGCTTAGGTTTTTGAAGCAGAAACTTTGAGATGACAACATTTGTCGGCTAACAACAGTGTTTTACCTGAAATTATAGTCAAATGTCATCTGAAATTTCCCTTAAGCATTTAGGCAACATTAAAGAAGAACACTCGCCTCATAAATACACATAAATAGCTTGATGTTGTGCTCTGGATACTTCTTTAAAGTCAGCATGAAACGGAAGTTGCGTCCATCTTCCATATTGTGACGTATTTCTGAGTAAAACGGCTAATCGAACAAGAAACAAATGTAGGGCGGGGACTTTATCCATAGGTTGTTGATTAGATTGTGAAAAGTGGCCGTTGCATACCAGAGTGGAGGCAGATGTGAATGCGAGTTTGCAGTAGAACAAATACACACCCCTTCCACCATGCTGCTCGAGCCAGAGTCGGTTATTGGTGAAATTGAGCAGCGATCTCAACAAATTGATGTTCAAACTGACATCAAAGAGCACACTGTGATCTTTGCTTACGATGAGGCTGTAGCAGTTGAAAAACGAGTAAAAGGTAACAATATTTTAACACTTTAAATCACAATACACTAAATATAACGGTAATAAACACCTACTCGTGCTGTTTATCCCAAGATACCTGCATTAAAAAGTATGAATAAACTCAGTAATTCAGACATGAAATATCTCGAACACATCCGCGAATTTGCCGTTATTCCTCCTCAATTGAAATGTAAATTCAAGCCAGCTGTCTGGTAACCAAGGAAGTTTGGGGTATGGAACAGTAGTTTTGTAGGAAAACAGACAAAAATGCACCTTTTCATCTCTGTATTAGCTGCTTTGACTGCAAGTTTGTTGATCTCTTGAAGGGGCAGAGTTAAAACTTAGTACCACCTGCATACTTCAGCAGAGCAGAGTCAGTCATTTCACCGGAAGACCAAGTCATGATATTTTGATTAAAGATTACGACATAAAAAAATTAAGAAATTATAAAATAGCCAATATGCACGGATGAATCGTTCATAATAAGACCATTAACATGAATTAATCAAACAAATAGGATACATTTTATTTTATGCTGACTTTAAGACCCCATGAAATTAAGAGTTTTAAGGCCATATGTGTGATTTTTGTTTTGTTTTTGTTTTTTATCCATTTGTGTTTGCTTTAATGTCATCTATATGCTTTGTGCTCCAAAACATTGACACAATTTACTTTAATTAGATATATGGTATGTATTGAAATGTACAGTCTTTCTTTTCCAGGAAAACGACCAAAAATATCGATGACTTTGCATCAGAAGCCTGCACTACAGAAATGTTGTCCAATCAAATGTTCTTTAGACTGAGAATGTCCCTACCCATGATATCCCCTGCAACAGATTAGCAAGCAAGAAGCAAATCATGGTTAAAGGTTGTGATGTAACTAAAGCCAACATACTGTATAAAAAAGGGATATTTCCTCTGATAGTCCCACCCAAACTTCCTGTTACAATAGGACATAAAGTATGTCAACACAGGAAAAACCTACACCTAACCAGGATGGAAATTCATGCTGGTCTAAGCTGGTCTTTCA
The DNA here is from genome assembly GCF_019703515.2 of Myxocyprinus asiaticus. NCBI lineage: Eukaryota > Metazoa > Chordata > Actinopteri > Cypriniformes > Catostomidae > Myxocyprinus > Myxocyprinus asiaticus. Next base: position 33,730,981 of record NC_059376.1, on the reverse strand, counting down.
TGCTTGTCTTTGCGTATTGCGTGCCTGCATGATGAATCACATGAACTTTTGCTCTCAGAATGCACTTGTAATGGGTAAAGGATGGGCAAAGAGGAGGCGGGAACTGGCAGAACAGTCAACGTAAACTTTAATGACATAAACTCAACTTAAAACAACATAAAACACATAGACGCACACACACACAGTGGCCACTGTCTATGTGTTTTATGTTGTTTTAAGTTGAGTTTATGTCATTAAAGTTTACGTTGCCAGTTCCCGCCTCCTCCTTGCCCATATTTACCCATGTGTCTCTCTCTGTCTCCCAAACTCTCCCGCTGATTATTTGACTCAGCGCCGGCCGTGCACCCTCATGGCCGGCCACGCCCTTTTCCTCGTCACATTCCTCCCCCACCCCATTCAGGCCGGGGCGCCATCTGGACTGGCCTACTTCCACTCCCCCCCACCCCCCCGAGAGGAGAGAGGAGAGAGAGAGAAAAATACTTGCTCGCTGGTCCCCAGACAAGCCGTCGTCTGGTCCTCAGCCACTTCTCTGCCCTCTGTCAGATGACAGCCGCTCCTCCCCGGGCAGACAGCAGCGAGTCCTCCAACCCCTGGCAGACGGAACAGCTCCTCCCCTGGCGGAAAGCAGCAAGTTCTCCAAACCCCAGTGGACAAAAGGGCTCCTCCAACTCCCGGCAGCGACTCCTCCGTCCCCCGGCAGATGGCTGCGGCTCCTCCCCTTGCGGACCGCAGTGGTGCGGACTCCACGACAGCGCATCCCTCCTCCTTCCTGGGTTTGGCACCAGTGTAACGGGTAAAGATGGGCAAGCAGGAGGCAGAAACTGGCAACGTAAACTTTAATGACATAAACTCAACTTAAAACAAAATAAAACACATAGACGCATGCACACACACACACAGCGGCCATGTGTGTGTCTCTCTATGCCGAACTGGTGTCTCTGGCTCCCCTTTTTCTCTCTCTCCTGCTGACACAGTGCACCCTCACGGCCCGGCCACGCCCTTCTCCTCGTCACAGCAATCTAGCCCAAGTTCACTTCTATTTCACATGCAATCTATTAAATGCCACGTATATGCCACATATAGCCATTATCACTTGTATATTTGCATGTGTTGCCTGCACACACGTGTGCATATGTGTGAAAGAGAGCATGTGTGCCTACATGCAAAAGTGTGTGTGCGAGGCCTCCCTTCGTGTCACAGCATGTTGTTTTCACACCTCTATAATTGGATGAGAAACGGAGAGGATCGTCTCACATTTGTGTGAGAATTATGTGGTCTTTTCTCATCTTTATTGAAGTCCTAATGCCCGAGTCTGTGCCGCAGCGTTGGTATGATCAGCCCACCGTAATCCAGACGTCTGATGACTATCACTGTGGCATTTGTACACGGAGGTGCTCCGTCTCTCTCTGCCCAGGCATTCAGAGTTTCTAAATGCTACAGGCTTATTTTCACACCGCATGAGCTCCAGATTGGTAGAAAGAAAAATACCTGATTCAAACAATGATTTTGATGTCGGTGGAAATAAAAGAAATGTCATCTAATGTCAATCTGTCTTCTCCCCGCAATGAAAATTTCCAACATTTTGCAACCAAAAAAAACAAAACAAAAATTATATTTCTGAGAATGGAATGGTGATTCACGCAGCAAGTGCAGGTGTGTTGTAGAATAAATTACTGTTCAAAGAGGGGCTAGAAATAGGTAGGAATCAGTAAATCAGTAGAAATAAGACTTTACTAAAACCATATGGCTTTTTCTCAGAAAGAGGCAATGTGTTATCCTCAGTTACCCTTTACTTTAATTTTTTTTTTTTCCATACAAAAAACTAGAATGGTGACTGAGGCTTACATTCTGCCTAACATTTCCTTTTGTGTTTCACAGAAGAATGAAAGTCATATGGGTTTGGAACAGTGGTGATTGTTTAAGATTTCACAGGAAGCACGGCTTCCCTTAAAATTTCTTAAGAAATCCATCAATGACAAGTTTAATATATGTACAAAAAATCTACTTAAACGTATTAGGCCCACTTTATTCTGTGCATTTCATTATTTTACAGAATCAAAGTGTAGAATACCGCACATCAATATCATGCTGTTCAAGTACAGAAGTCCACTTTTGTTTACATGAATATGTCTATAGAAATCTTTGGAGGCACGACCCATAGAGTGCTACTGAAGTCATGCTTCAATGGGTGTCTAGACAGATACCTGTAACCTTCAAGTCAATAGCGCAAACTATCAATTTCCATTGGACAAGAGGCTCTAAATACAACATTTTGAGTATCTCTATCCGATCACAGTTGAGATGCATTTGATTGCAAAGTGTAAATGCAGTCCAGCTAAAGAATATCCAGATACTATCCCGATACGAAATGCATGTTAATGCAAGGTGTTAATGGGGTCTATGAGTCTATGAGGGCATCATAGGTGCTATGTGCATTGGATCTGCATTTTTTGTCCTGCCTGGAAGCCTGGCTTCTCTGTATGATGATTGGTTGAGCTCTCAAATGGGCTGGACTTCCTAACAAAAGTCCAATAATTTAACTGATGATGTATGTGATTGACAGCGTATGAAATGTAAAATCATCACTGTCAGGCGCAGAGTGCTCGGCGGCTCTGAGTTGCATGTGAAGTTATTTCAAATCTGAAGTAACATATTTATTTCAGCTTTGATAATCAGATGTCTGCCTATTTTGTCAAACAATAACAAAATGATAAGTGCCAGCCGGCACTGGTTTGGAACAACATAAGTGCAGGCAAATTATGACAGAATTCCCTTAAAAACAAATCCCTATAAATCCACAGCTCTGTAAAAAGTCAGCTAGGACAACAAGCTCCTAAAACCCACAGGAAACACAACTGAGGGTAATGTTAAACACGGGCACGTAGGAGACATCAACTTGACTGTGAAATGTTTCGCAGTCCATTGTTTTCAGGCAGCATCTCCATCAAATTGTCTTGTCCCATTAGGCCATGACCAGGGTTTGGCAGAGGAAGACAGGCTGCCTTGGCAGATGCCTGCCATTTGTCTGAATGCCCTTGATTGACTCAAGACAGATGTCAAGGCTTCCGTTGAGCGGGTACTCTGCATCACATAACCTCTGTTCATCACGTCAGGATAACACAGTGTAGTGGCTCTCAGTAAGGATGCACATGCTTTTGCACATACACACTTTCTGCATCCATCAGTTCCCTGCTATTGCCTCTGACAGGCCTCACCTGCCCAGACTGCATGGCCCATGCAAATCCAACCTGGCAGATGAGTGTTAGAATGGAAATGCATCGCTCTGATTAATACTGATAGGAGGCGTGTGTGTGTTTCAGTGTGTGTATGCATACGTGTTTATGTGAGTTAGGGGAGTGTGTACTCAACTTTTCCAAAAGTTGTTGGGACGTGCACTAAATAGCCAAAAGTATGCGGACATGCAAACACCACACTTCTATGTGCTTGTTGTCAAAAGCACAGGCATTAAAGGGACCGTTCGCTCAAAAATGACAATTCTGTCATCATTTACTTACCCTTACGTTGTGCCAAACTCGTATGACTTTTTATCTTATATGGAACACAAAAGGAGATGTTAGGCAGAATGTTACAGACTGAGAGCCTCAGTCACCATTCACTTTCATTGCATCTTTCTGTACAATTGAGTGGTGGTGTAGTGGACTAAAGCACTGAACTGGTAAGCAGAAGGTTGCTGGTTCAATCCCCACAGCCACCGCCATTGTGTCCTTAAGCAAGGCACTTAACTCCAGGTTGCTCCAGGGGGACTGTCCCTGTAATCAGGGCACTGTAAGTTGCTTTGGATAAAAGTGTCTGCCAAATGTATAAATGTAATGTACAATGAAAGTGAATGGTGACTGGGTGCAACATTCTGCCTAACATCCCCTTTTGTGTTCCAAGACAGAAAGGAAGACTTATGGGTTTGGAACAACATGGAGATGATTAAATGATGACAGAATTTTCATTTTTATTTATGTTTGATTTTATGCACGTGTTAGAAATATGTAGCCGAAATAGACAAACCCATTAAATGGAAGGGGGTGTCCATAAACTTTTAGCCACGTACTGTATGACATCAAAGTCAAGGAGAACCTTATCCAAGTATAGCCAAACAGATCTAATAAGCCACAAATAAAGAATGTCAGAGACTACATAGAGAAGGAAGTATTTAATCTTATCTTCAAATCGACATTATTCATGCAGCCATTAAAAAAGATATCTAAAAATACACACAGCTTGGGGACTGCATTTGTCTTTCACGCATCTCTTCATACGTGATGGCAGATTTGTGTCTAATAAAACCATCTCTACCACTGCCAGACCAGAGATATGAGCTCATTTAAATACAACAAAGTCACTTTATATCATATTTAGGGGCCAGGCCGTTCAGATTGAAGTTGTAATTGTGCTAAAAAAAAAAAAAAAAGCAAGATGCAGCGCAACGAATATAACAGTCTCGAGATGCATTTTTAAAACTTTAAAAACATTCACTGTGACACAGTGAAAAAACAGTAAGGTACAGTGCAACGTCAAAGACATCATCCGTCTAGTGCTGAACTGATACAAAATATGCTTTCATGTGAACGGCCCCTTAGCTGTCTTTTCAGTCAGGCCACAGGAGAAAATTGTGCCAGGGTGATGTGCTGTAAACATGCACGTATGAGGAGTTTGTCCATTTCATGCCCAAGGCTCAGCATCTCTCTGGCATTTCTCATAATTCCTCTACCAACAGCCCTGTCACTGTCCCTTTTTCTACCGAGACAGCATCACCATGGAGACCAAACATCCTCGGCAACACAACCTCTCATCTGGAACATCAAACACACTATTGTCAACTTGGAGAAGAAAGAGAAAAGTGAGAAAGCACTGAACGCTTCCTTTAAGGAACACTGGCGGTGTGAAAACTCGAAGAGGTGGTAATGAAAATTCCTGTTGTTTGTGAGAGAGAGATAAGACAGTAAGATATCTTGACAGTGCACACAGTCGTGGCGACAGTTGAGTCTTATTCACTGTATCTGCAGGGGTTGTGTGGGGTCCATGCTCAAGCCTATATTACACAAGCTTTACTTACATTTTACAAGATTCAAGGAAAGGAAAAAAACTACATGTGGAAGATAAGTCATGGATTTTTTTGGTTTGTAATTAAAGTGTAGATAACACTGCGGCTTGTGCTGAGCAGAGTGTAGGTGGACACGTGAGTGTATATGAGTGTGATATTTGCAGAGGGTATAAATACCATTTAGGCCGGCTGGTCGACTTCACCGGGGGGACATCCCATCTCTGTACAGGCTCTTGGTTTTGCTGAAGTTGACTATGTTGAAAATCACCCTCTGAAACAACAAAAAACAGACATTTTTTTTTAGATGGAACAGTAAACCAACAATAAAAAAAAAAAATAAATAAAAAAAAAACATTAAAAAAATAAAAATAAAAAAACAGATAGTGACCTCAATAATGTAAGAATACAACAGGTTCAATAATTGTTTTGACATTTTTGAAGCAATGCTACAATACTTCTCCAGGACAGAAAACATTATATTTACCCTCTCAACTGGCTGTTCTTCACAGAAGAAAGCAGCGAATTTCAAAATTAGCAGTGCAAACGGGAAGTGCTGTACGAGACACCAAACCTGTTAAAACAATCTTACAGGATCTCGCTGACTATGTAATGTGAAGACTGTGTGAACTTGACATGAAAACAATGGAGACAAAACCATAAAACTATGTGAGAGTTTATCTTCGTTTCATCCAAAATATGGATCTGCTATCATACATTTTTGTATTTCACATATGTGTCTGCAATTTCAGTCCTTTCATGTTGGTGTAACGGTAGCCAGCTGGTACGTGATAGCTGTGCAGTGTGTAAACCTCACTCTCCTGGCCTTAAGAGATGCACTAGTGACCGAGGCTAGATGCCATGGCTTTTCTTGCCTCCTTTCTAGTGTGTCCGCCTCCCATGCCAGGGATCGCTGGATTGAATCCCACTCGGGGCAGTTTGAGTAGGACCGGTGACACTGGCTTGACAAAGCTTGTATGAAAGTTTAAACTACTTTTAAAATTTTGAAGTTTGATGTATGTACAGACATTACACTAAGGCAAACAGCCAGACAGTCAGACAGCCGGACAGATGGACGGATAGACAGATAAATAGATAGATAGACAGGTAGATAGATAGATAGATAGTAAAACAGCATGCCACTAGGCTAACTTTTGTATATATTCTATGATGCCATGGAAAATAACTGTCAGCTGAGCCAGTGGGGGCTTCAGTTGAGGGCTGAATGGTAGGGTGACCAGACGTCCCCTTTTTCCGGGGACAGTCCCGGTTTTTGGTGGTCTGTCCCTGACTGGAGCTGTCCCTGGAAAGTCCTCATTTTTCCCGAGCATTCAAAACAACTTGCATAGTGAATTATTTTACATGGCAAGAAATTTAGCCCGAGCAGCAAAGCCTACCGTGTGCTGTTTATTTTTACCAACAGAGGGAGCTGCTCGCTATAGCAGCTTCAATTCATTCGTCTTCCTTCACTGATTACTTGGTCTGGCCAGTTTTGCCATTAAGAACTGGACAAGGCAGTTGAAGAGATTTATCATCATTGTTCTAAACTTCAAGGTAAGGCACATACTAGCTATTTATGTTATAAAGTTATATTGTTATGTATTTTATAACAGGTTCTGAATTCGGTGCGGGATTGTATTGAAAGTTTGGCCTTCATAATGCTGGAATTCCTGCACAGACCGCACAAACTATAAAATGCTGGTTAAAAGTAGTCAAATTAATCCCTGCAGATGAACAAATAAAATCAATAATTGTATCTTTAATCAATTTGTGTTGTGTATATCAGTGCTATCGGCCGATCACCCCCTCTCCCTCCCTCCCGCATTAATAATATCACACACTGACTAAAGAAAGCGCCTTCTCACATATTTGCTAATTATTTACATATACCCAAAATAAATTTCAAAGAAGAATATGACATTAACAACATGGACAAATAAATTAAAATGTATAATAAAATATCTGCAAAGAAATGTACAGTTAGTCAGTACATCACAGCATAGATTGCATCACACCTTGAAGCACCATAACGCATAAGACTTGAAAAGGTGGTAATTAAGAAAAACAGGTCCATATGAGGTACACAAACAGTTATGTAAAATAGTATTATAATTATTATTATTATAATAATAATTATTATTATTAGACCACTAAAATGATCAACTTTACCTCAATGATCAACCTAATTTCATTGAGACAAAGGCTACAGTATTCAATAGAGCATGATACACCACACTGTAACTTTATATTTTTGCCAAATCAACTTCGATTCACTAATGTGTTCAGATAACATAAGAATTTGTGTTTTTATTGAGTAAACTAATGGCACAATGGCAATGCACTGATATAATGTAAAAAAAAAAAAAAATGTTATTTACTAAACCTTTTTATTCAAAGTATTATTTATTTATTATATTTTATTATCAAATTTTATTTTCAATGAACTAACATTTTTAAGGCAACCAGGTTACTTACTTTTTAAGTTAAACCAAAATCATTTCTTACAGTGCATAGTTCAGCACATTACCTCATTCACCATGATCAAAATACATAAAATCCGATTTGTCCCCTTTTTTAATAAGTAACATGAAATTTCATTGACCTATTGACCACTGAACTTGAAATGTCCTCATTTTTCATTTCAGAAATCTGGTCACCTTACTGAAAGGGGCTTGTGTTGACATTTTGAAGAACACTTTGACTTCTACGATGGTAAAAATTGTTTTGAGTTTATTATTATTTGCGTTAAAATAACTCAATTCGTTCATTAGAGTATATTTTTAAGCATTATATTCTTCTAAAAAGCAAATATTTTCATTAAAAAAGAAACTTTGTTTGGCGCCAACTGTTAGCAATTTGTTTTTTTAAGTCATTCAGTGTCTTTTCCCACAATGCAATGCAAATTAGTCTTACTAAAGACAGCTGTGAGCTTGTTTTATGCAACAGACTTTCTCTGGCATCTTTAGTTAGTCAGACTAATTGTTAGACGAAGACTTAAATAAATGTTTATGCAACTGGCCCTTGGAGTTTGAATTAATGAGCATTCCATTGGCCCATTTGAACATTCCCGTCAATGGGATTTTTCAGATATTAGTTTGTCTGCGGTGTGAAAACCGTAAGTCCGATCAGTCAGAAAAGGCAGAGCACACTATTCCAGAACAGTCTGAAGGTCTTGGCTGAGTTTGGTGGATGTAGCTTGAAAGCTATAGACGTAGTTAGTGTTTAGGGATTTGAAAAAAGCCAACATAATGAATCATGAAAGGAATGAGATGAGATACAGGGTCATAAGGTCATCATCAGACCTGGGCAGCATCACAGTTTGTATACTACATACTATGTGCTATGCAAGATTAGGATTTGTATGTTGTCCTGTGCATTAAAAATAGTATGACAAAGTTGTTAGTGGATTTTTGATGTATGCATCTGTACCTTCTATTTGGGCTACTACTGCCCACAATTGCTTGGGAAGAAGAGTTTGTGAGGTCTCTCTTGCAACTTTTTTAGGTATATAGAAATGGTTATGAATTTGAGGCCGAAGCCACAAAAAGCAGTTTCTAAATGTATGAAGCAAAAAGTTAAAGGGATAGTTCACCCACAAATTAATGAAAATAAAAATTATGTTATTGTTTACTCACCTTTACAATGTGCCAAACCCATATTACTGTTATATTTCCTGCATGGAACACAAAAGGATAAGTTATGCAGAATGTTACGGACTGACAGCCTCAATTACCATTCACTTTCATTGTACAGAAAAAATATGCAATGAAAGTGAATGGTGACTCAGGCTAACATTCTGCCTCCTTTTGTGTTCCAAAGGAAGTTTGAAAGTTATGCAGGTTTGGAACTACATGAAGGCGATTAAATGATGAGAGAATTTCATTTTTTTTTTTTTTTTTGTGAACTATCCCTTTAATTCATACCAAAAGTATGCAAATTAGGATATATTATTGGTGCACGAACAGAGAAGCCTGAACTTTGCAAAATATAGACATGCTGGAAGTTACAACAGCAGTGACCAGGCATAGACAACTTCAGACAGTGTTCCATCGTCTTAGCGACCTGTCCTGAGTCTAGACATGGGGTTGCTGCAGCAGGTCTGGGGCAATTTGAGGGCAGGTAGATTCTCCATCACATCACAACACACCAAAACCCTATATCTAGCACTTCAAGAGATGATCTCTAGAAAGGCATAAGAAGTTTATAAAATATTAAGTGTATAAATAATATAGATAATGCTAACAAAGATATAACGACCAAACTGTAAATGACTTCTTGTAATAAACCATATCAAATACCCAATTAAGCCCAGGAGATGGAAGTCAACAGTGTGCGAATGAAATCCAATTACAACCTTTCTATCTTTTTCTAAGTCCCCCTCTCTTTTTCTTCACCAATCCCCCATCCATCTATCCATCCCTCTGTTCCCCTCCCATCAGTGGCTGCAGTCACAGAAGATGGGGGATTGTGGTCGGTCTGAATCAGCCAGGGCTAAAATGACATTTAACTGATGTTTAGACACGAGGTAGCTGCTGGAATGGGTAGATAAGACCATTGCTGCTGGCATTTCAATTACACTTTTACTGCCCTACACATCTGTTGCCAGCCTACTTTCAGTCTTTTTTCCCCCACAGGCAAATACATCCTCATTCCACTACCTTTACATCACGCCACTCTTTCTTCTTTGTTGCCCACCACAAAATTCAGATTTTCTACTTTGGCAGGCTGTATCTGTGTGCAGACTGAAATGTATTGCTGGGGCTTGACTTGAGGGTGGAAAACAGTAGGGTCAGTTCTCTCTCTGGCCAAAATGAATAGTGTGTATGAGTTCACATCACATGGTGCTGGAATAAGACAGCAAAAGTTCACATCCATTTAGCATAAAAGGTCATGAATCCCCCAAAAACATTTTTTTAGATGTTAGCACATCATTGAAAACAATGATAGCACTCATAATATGCTTATTTTTAAAGGGGAATTGGTTTTTGTTTTAGTTTTATTGAGCCATTTATTAAAGTGAGCCATATAGTCCTCACCATATATTGTACTCATGTTGTTTGATACCCATATGACTTCCTTTCTTCCATGGAACACAAAAGATGTTTGGACAGAATGTTCATTCTCAGTCACCTTTCAATTTTATTGTATGGAAAAAGAAAAGAAAAAACATGCAATGAAAGTGAATGTTGCCTAAGGCTATAATTTTGACTATCATCTCCCTTTGAGCTCCACAGAAACATTAAAGTCATTCGTATTTAGAACAACTTCAGGGTTAGTAAATTATGAAAGAATTTTCCTTTCTGGGTGAACTATCCCTTTAATGTATACTAAAGTTAGTTATTTTATCTGATCTCTTTGCAATTCAAACCCAACAAACAAACCCAAACCTAACATTAACATCAGCCAATAACATTTTGGAGAATGGTTTCCTATGAGGCTGTCTGCAAAGATGGCAGTTAGTTGTCAGACAAGCTCCCCGGCAGGACAGAGCTGTGTACCTCCGTGAAGTTTAAAGGTGACTCCTTATAGTTGACATTGTCAGAATTTATTTGAATCATTTGTATCTCTTCACCAGTTAAGACTCAGTCATATTCATGGTCCTATGAGAGGCTCTCTCTTTTTATCAACTGTCATTATTTTCTACAGCGTCTTCATCACAGTCAACAGGGGAGTTACGGGGGGTCTTCATCATGGTCAACAGGGGAGTTACGGGGGTTGTTGGGTTAAACTGGATGCATATCTCATCTCCAGCTCATTAAGATCTTTGTGTAAAAGCATTAAAAGCACACACAAACACACACACACACACAGACACTCACACATACAAGTCACTGGTGGGCCCCCTTGCGCTAGTTAAGCTAATGTATCTACACTGAGAAGTAATTTGGAGTTGGTTTCCCAAAGCAGCATGGCTCAGTGCAAAGTTGGTCTTGAAGGAACAGTGAAAACAGTCAATTTAATTATAGATAGAAAGACAGGAACACATTACCTCCAGCCTGCTTGCGATGTCTTTTCCATCAGGCATGTCAAGTTCTTTCGCTGCTCTTTTCTCACACCATCACAAATTCACCCTAACCTGGAGCCTAGTTTCAAGTAGTCAGACTTTTCCAGTTGCAGTTTATTCTGGCCAAGAACAGCCACTTTGACAGGAAGAAAACGTCTGAGTGATATACAATATAAAGCAGACAACTACGTTATTTTTTACATTTATTTTTATGTTTTGTTTAGGGGCTGGCAAATCTGAAATAGATACCACAATACTAGATCAACATGGGGGGGGAAAATCAGCATATCGCACAGCAGTTTCAGCAAATGGTTGTACAGAAAACACTGAAGGAATCAGCCACAGTCACGATTCACTTTCATTGCATCTTTTTTCCATTCAATGAAAGTGACGTACAGAGAGTAGAATAAAATATACCAAGCAATTGAAATTTTTATTGTAATAATACTGCACTATTGTGATACCATTGTATAATTATAGTATACAGTATGTGACATCAGTTGCTGCTGTACATGCCGTCTGTGGTGTGTAAAGACCTCATTACACCCTGATTCTGGGATTGAAGAAGAATCCTCTTATTTACACAAATTACAGACTCACACCTGCTCCACAGCTAGAGTTTTTCTGAATTTAAACAACAAGTTGCTCTAAGCTGCACAGGTGAACTAATGATTTAGTCTCTGTTAGAAGGCAGAGCCAAAGAAAAGGAGAAAGAGACAGAGAAAGAGAAAAAGGGCTGCCCCACTCTAATGACCTACCCAGTGCTCCTGAACAGAAATAGCTATATGTCAAACAGTGTTTGGTGGCAAACGGTGTCTTTTGATACTGATCGATCAGCAAAGAGTCCAGGTCTGGGGAAAACATTGCTGTAATATTTAAGAGACTATTCTAAATGGAGGCAGACATAAATAATGTACTTTGCCCTCTGTATGTCATGTTCTTACTAAGAGGCCTTGATGTGTATAAATACTAGCTTAATAACACTTAATAATGCAGCATGCGGTAGAGCATTTGAAATACACATAGTTTCATGTGACACTATGGCAGAGGTTAAACATTGAGTACATTGAGCCATATAGACAATACAAACTGTCAATATTTACAACCTGATGACGGATAATTAAAAATGTCATGAGTGCTCTTTTTCCATAATGGGGGCTGAGGCTGTCAAGCTCCAAAACTGCCAAAAAAATTATAATAATAATTAAATTTAACTCATACATTATATTCCAAGTCCTCTGATTTCATAAGAAAGCTTTGTGTAAAGAACTGCCCAAAGTTGCAAGGAATAGTTCACCAAAAAAATTCAAATTCACTGATCCTCTACTCACCCTCATGCCATGCCAGAAGTGTATGACTTTATTTCTTCAGCAGAAGACAAACGAAGATTTTTGGAAGAATATTTCAGCTCTGTAGGTCCATACAATGCAAGTGAATGGGTGCCAAAATTTTGAAGCTCCAAAAAGCACAAATAGCCATAATAAAAGTAATCCATACAAGTCTTCTGAAGCGAAACACTAGGTGTGTGTAAGAAATAGATCAATATTTAAAACTTTCTTTTTTTTACAAAAAATTATTGCTTCCGGCCAACTGTGGTATGCACGTTCACGAGGGTGGAGTTCAAACTGCCTCTCGTGCTTATAAAGCGGAGGCTGTATTGTGATTGGATGTGATGCCTGATGAATGAATCCTGAGATCTTACAGCTAGAACTACGCTTACTCTTACATAGAAACAAGATGACAATTTCAGTGCAGATACATATACCTTTCCTCAAAGCATGCTCTGCTATGATAAATCCAATTCTGATTTTCTTGAGAAAAAGGAGAGAGGACAAATTTCATATACTGACAACCGGCAGGCTGCAAGCATATCGTGCTGCATTTTAATGTGAGTTTTTAATTTCCTTCTTATTTAAAAAAAAAAAAAATGTATTCAATAACTCCGATATCAGATAACTCCGACAGAGGTTTGTGAAGCAGCAGGCATGTAGACCTATTGTTTAGTTCAGCCATTCAGAGCCTTTTGTGTAGGATCATTTAATTCCACTGGAAAAAACAGGAAGTGGGTGCTTTTGCTGTATTCAGTGAAAAGGCAATCGCAATCTACCGCTCCACTGTGTGGCAGCAACACATGATTCTAACATGTTTAATTAGGTCTCTCCTTCACCTTTGACTGACAGTCCAGCAAAACATAGTCGACACAATGCAAAAGGTCACAGTCACTCACATAATGGTGCTTGCAGAGCTTTATAAGCATTTAATTAACCTACTGATGGCCCTGTATGCAGCTATAAGGGAAAGACCTTTGTATACATGTTTGTAATACTTAACCTGATGCTGGTAGCCTATATGTGCATGTCAAGGGAACTGCCCATGGAACAAATCAATGTTCTTGTGTGTCTACATCAACATTTTCTATAATGAACAGAGCGAGGATGTATTTTAATAGGACATGCATGAATCTGTCATGGTACATGGTCTTTTACCTTCTTTCTTCATTCAGGGATCCCACACTTTTTGACCAATGAATTTCAATGAATTCTGAATTTTCAATGATCTTTCCAGTCATTTGTAATTACTAGATAGGATTATAAAAAAAAATAAATAAAAAAAAATTCTGATTCACATCAATTAATAATTTATTTTTTTTATTTGTACTCTACCCAAAAACCATGTTTAGCCAATTAAATATTTTATAGAAAATTGTATATTCACTCATGACTTGATTTTATTAATTTCAAACAACTTTTTTTTATTCACTCTGCCTATTTCCATGACTTTTAAGATATTATTAATTAATTAATTTTTATTTATTAAAAGTTTTATAATAAAAATAGCTACCCAGCTATAGTTATTTTTGTCCAATTAATTTATATCAATAGCTTTATTATTTTAATGTATTTATTTTTAATTTCTAGAGTTTAATTGTACATTAACTCTAGAATTTAACATTACTTTTAAGATATTAATAATTAATTCAACAATTAATTATTTAAATAGTTTCACTCCACCCCTGATAAATATTTCACCAATTAAATATTTTATAGCTAGAAATACTGTAGCTATAGAAATTTCCATTACTTTTAAAATTGCATTATTTTCCATGAATTTCCAGGTCTGGAAAACACAATTTTGAAAATTCCTAATATGTCCAGATTTTTTGTGACCATGGGAACCCTGTTGTGTTAGTTCCTTTAGAGGCTCCATGGTTCATGGCCTCACCCTCTAACCTGACAAGGGATGTTTGACACTAGATGACTTCTCATCTCTCTAAGCTTTTAGCCTTACCACACACACACACACACCTGATTCCAGGGCACCTGCAGTTTTACAGCATAACTATATTGTAGTGCCACAACCTCTCACTCAAGATCAGACAGATATATATATATAAACAAAACTGAGCAGTGCCGCCATCTAAATGCTCCTCCTCTATAAAAAAATACTGTTTCTCCCTCTCTCCTCTCATTCGCTCAGGGTCTTCCGTCAAGTAAGAGGCGACAGAGAGGTGCAATTGTCAAAAGTGATGGATGACTATCAACCTTCTGCTCTCCCCCTCTTCAGTCCTCTGAGATTTACAGAGCTGCTGACTACCAGGCATGAAAACCAATCTCTTTCTCCATTTCTATCCTTCCCTATATCTCACCAGCACTCTCTCCATGTCTTCCTTCCCCCGTCTATCTATCCATCTAACTCTATTATCTTAAGCCATTTCATTCACCTCTGACAGATTTGGAGAATGCCGTCTATCTATGCAACCAATCGGCTTGTGTCGCTGCTGGGTAGTTTGGAGGAATGCAGGTGACACGTCCGTCTCGGATGGGGACGTAAATTGCCACAGTCTGTGACAAATGTTCTGCTTCCCGTCCTCTGCTACCAACAGGACGAAGAAGGAATGTGTGCACGTCTAAATGTTGCAATTATAACATCACAAAGGGTGGCACCGTAGGCTAATTGTGCTCTCAAAATAGTAATGGCTTTATTATTACAACTATTTTGGTGAGTGTAATGATCGTTAGGAGGCATTATGTTAATGCAATTAAGTACTAGCATTATTGTTCCAGACCTTTCTAATTGGGGGGATCTCACAGGGCAACCAGTTTAACTATATTCAGTGATACATTTAAATGGTCCTTCAGTGAAAAGCAAGGAGAGTGAAGAGACTAAAGATTAATGTGGTTTAAATAAAAACAAACAATAAATAATAAACAACATAAACACTGACTTAACCAAAATCAGTTTGCTTTGTCCATAAGCAGAAAGCAGTTACTGCCCAACTACACACTAAACAAAACAATACTATTTTTGTAACATTAAAAATGTTGTATTAGAATACAATTTATAAAACGTTAAAAAAAACCAAAAAAAAAAACCACACGTATCTGAATGTGTGTTATATACTGTAAGCATCCAGTTAGTAAGTCAGATGTCAATTCAGTTAGTAATTTGCAAAGTAATTTGTTAGATGAATTCAAATTTATAACTTCATAAATCTACTGCTTTTGGAAAAGGCCATGAGGCATCAGTGAACTACTCCCTGCTAATTCAGAGTCTGGGGGATGGAGCTTCAACTTCTCTCAAGAGATTATGGGAGAAAGATTTAAACTTGGTATTGGAGGAGGGAGTGTGGGCTAGGATTCTAAAAAATGTCAAGTCTGTATCTAGAGATGTAAGGGTGCGTCTTATGCAATACAAGATTTTACATCGATTCTACTGGATCCCCTCTAGATTGTAGAGGCTTGGTCTTAAAGACACACCCACCTGCTGGCAATGCCAATCAGAAGATGGGGACACAACTCATGTTTTTTGGTGGTGTGTTAAAATCCAAGAATTCTGGTTGAGGGTTCAGAGTTTTATGTGTGAGTTATTGGGCACTCAAATTTAGGTGATGGGGCGGTCATTAGTATAGGGGATAAATACATAAGAAACTGGGTTCTAGCCAGTATCATGATTGGTAGACAGATCATTCTGAGGGGATGGAAGTTGGCTGGTGTGCCCTCATTTCGGGAGTGGTGCACGGAGATGGGCAGGGTGGCGGCATTTCAAGAGATGTCAGATAGAAGTCTAGGCAACCTGGGGGTGTTTAATATGAAGTGGGGCAGCTATCTGACCTTTTTGGAAGGCTCTCGGGGAGGGGCAGTGGAGAGGGATTTATAGTTTAAATGTGTGGGATTATTATTATATATATATACAGTTGTGCTCAAAAGTTTGCATACCCTGGCAGAAATTGTGAAATTTTGGCATTGATTTTGAAAATATGACTGATCATGCAAAAAATCTGTCTTTTATTTAAGGATAGTGATCATATGAAGCCATTTATCATCACATAGTTGTTTGGCTCCTTTTTAAATCATTATGATAACAGAAATCACCCAAATGGACCTGATCAAACGTTTACATACCCTTGAATGTTTGGCCTTGTTACAGACACACAAGGTGACACACACAGGTTTAAATGGCAATTAAAGGTTAATTTCCCACACCTGTGGCTTTTTAAATTGCAATTAGTGCCTGTGTATAAATAGTCAATGAGTTTGTTAGCTCTCACGTGGATGCACTGAGCAGGCTAGATACTGAGCCATGGGGAGCAGAAAAGAAATGTCAAAAGACATGTGTAACAACTTAATGGAACTTTATAAGATGGAAAAAGATATAAAAAGATATCAAAAGCCTTGAAAATGCCAGTCAGTACTGTTCAATCACTTATTAAAAGTGAAAAATTGCTGCTCTGGAAAAAGACGGTGTGGTTGTATCAAGGAGCACAATACGACGATACTTGAACAAAAATGAGCTGCATGGTCGTGTTGCCAGAAAGAAGCCTTTACTGAGCCAATGCCACAAAAAAGCCCTGTTACAATATGCCCGACAATACCTGTGACACGCCTCACAGGTTCTGGCACACTGTAATTTGGAGTGACGAGACCAAAATAGAGCTTTATGGTCACAACCATAAACGCTATGTTTGGAGAGGGGCCTATAGTAAAAAGAATACTATCCCCACTGTGAAGCATGGTGGTGGCTCACTGATGTTTTGGAGGTGTGTGAGCTCTAAAGGCACGGGGAATCTTGTGAAAATTGATGACAAAATGAATGCAGCATGTTATCAGAAAATACTGGCAGTCAATTTGCATTCTTTGCACAAAAGCTGCACGTGGGACTCTCTTGGACTTTCCAGCATGACAATGACCCTAAGCAAAAGGCCAAGTTGTCCCACCAGTGGTTACAGCAAAAAAAGGTGAAGGTTCTGGAGTGGCCATCACAGTTTCCTGACCTTAATATCATTGAGCCACTCTGGGGAGATCTCAAACGTGTGGTTCATGCAAGGCGACCAAAGATTTTGCACGACCTGGAGGCATTTTGTCAAGACAAATGGGCAGCTATACCACCTGCAAGAATTTGGGGCCTCATAGACAACTATTACAAAAGACTGCATGCTGTCGCTTGTGCTAAAGGGGGCAATACACAGTATTAAGAACTAAGGGTATGCAGACTTTTGAACAGGGGTCATTTTATTTTTTTTCACTGTTGCCATGTTTTGTTTTATGATTGTGCCATTCTGTTATAACCTACAGTTGAATATGAATCCCATAAGAAATAAAAGAAATGTGTTTTGCCTGCTCACTCATGTTTTCTTTAAAAATGGTACATATATTACCAATTCTCCAAGGGTATGCAAACTTTTGAGCACAACTGTGTGTATATATATATATATATATATATATATATATATATATATATATATATATATATATATATATATATAATATTTATTTTTTCTGTATTTTGTGTGTGTAATTTGGCTTTGACTACAGGGATGTTTGTTGGGGGTCAGGGTGTGGTAGGGTATTGGGAGGGGGAAGGGGAATAGTGGGGGTTAAAAGTGCATATATGTTTTGCTTTTCTGATTCATGTGTTAGAATCAATAAAAAGTGTTAATCAGAAATACCTTCATAAATCTTTTTGTCTGATTCACTACAAAAATGCCTAATAAGATTTATTCATTCGTGAATCAAACTACACTGGTTGCGCTGAATCTTTGTTCTTGCAAGCAGCCAGCGAAGATGCAATAGAAAGATGTGGTTTATACTGTATGTATTGTCTTTTAATTATTTTGCAGTATAGTCTTTTTACTCATCCTATTGAATTTAGACTGCAAATTCATAACTGAGATAATTTCTTTTGCCATGGCACCACTTATACTAATACCTGCAGGGCCAACCACTGAGCTAAGGTCCAAGTGGTTCTAAATTCCTCCAAACATGCGTGTGCCACATACTTGAATGATATGTAAATGTTATTCAAATTGCCATCCAATTGACTGTGTTGAGCCTGTGGGAGTGACCTTAGACTTTAGAAGAGCTGGCCGAGAGAAATGGTTGTTGGCAGGGGTTGCCCTTTGCGGCACATCTGAGACCATTTTTGTGGTTTGTTCTCATGACGGTTAATATGAAGATTTATGTTAAATCCTGAGTGCTTGTTCAAGATGAGCACAAAAGGGTAATTTCTTCCTCTAAAAGGCATGAAAATGCCTCTACTGTGACCTCTCTTCATGATCTCTTGCCTTTCTGTCATTGCACAGGCATGTGGTCTACCCCAGGTTAATCAAAAATGTTCATGTTTTCCATTCATATTTCATGGCTCATCAAATTCTAATGGATTCAGCAGAAGAAATGCAACTTTCCATGGAAGTGTAACGTTCTCGTGCTGGCAACGGCAGCACGGTGAGCAAATTTAGACAGGAGTGAGAACTTAAGCACACAGTCACAAAGGCTTGGAACAAACACACACACATTACAGAACATACACACTCGGGCTGAGATGTTGAAGCTAATTGCCTTTTGAAGTTATTTTTAGCTTCTCTCTGACTGAGTCCACTCTCTGACAGTGGGGTGGCCCAATGGGGCAACACTGCACAGACAGAAAGAGAGATGGAACAAGAGCGGAGGATAAAAAGAGTGGAGAGAGGGAAGAAGGGGAAAAAAAGGAACTAAAAAAGTTGATGTTTGGTGTTCCAACAAACAGGAATCCTCAAGGGTGAAATGCTTGGTTCTGCATCCTGACCCACACATTGCTCTGAATCGCTTTAAATTATTAAACTTTAAGTGCCCGCCTACTCTGGGCCAGTAGCAGATGGGCAGCTTGAAGAGCAAATGTGGCGCTGGCTTCAGTGCGAGTTTTTTTACAGGACGATAAGGTCAAGTGTGCTTTTTCTATTTTTTTTTTATTTATTTTTTTTATTATTATAAGTCTGTCACTACTGAGGATTTTCGGCAAACACACACAAAATTACCACAGGCCTGCGAGAGTCAATATGTTATTCAGCTTTTCCTCGATCTGCTATAATTATAATACAGCCCCCTGGTCAGAGTTGGCATGGTGCCAAAATCCCCCACAGGCTGAAAAATGAGTCACAGAGAGATAAATATTGCAACAGATTGTGTGTGTAAGTGTGAGAGAGAGAGAATTTTTATGTATTGAAAGTAGGAGAGAGGCTATGAATACCGCTCTCCGGGACAGATCACACTGTTACTATCAGCAGGTAATCTCCTATCCTTTTAATGTCCAAATTAATATGCATATTTTAAGGAGAAAAGGGCAAATAAATAAGAAACTCTAGTGTGTTGTTTGTTTGAGTGTATCAGCAAATGAGCATGTGCGAGTGTGAGGGGAGTTTCCTGCGATCATAGGGCCGCTAGCTTTTGACCCCGCCATTCTGTGGTGGAGGATGATAGATTTAGCCTTCTGTCCTGCTGCTGTTGGCCCATCAACACCAGCTGAAATGAGAAAATTGAAGTGGGCCAGTGTTATTGCCTCTGACCCTCTCAAGGCTGATGCATCGTGGGGTGGATATACTGATGGAGAGGAAGTGAGAGAGAGAAAGTTGGGGGGTATGGAGGAGGTAAATAATGGCACAACATTGTTACTCAAACCCCATCCATTTGTATTCTCAAGCATTTACTTTGAAAATGCCACAACCACTATAGTCTTAGGTTACCAGACTTTTGACTTCAGCAAAAGGTCTGGTCCATATTGCAGCTTATTCTTGCCAAGAACCACCCACTTAAGGGGCAGTCACACTACACTTTGCGTTCCATTCAAACCTCTGACCTGCAAAACCGTATGAAGAGAGGACATGTGACCAATAGAAGACCAAACAGTCATACACTGACCTCTTATCTCAATATAAAGAAGACATATTTCAAAGCTGCGTGTTTTTGCAGGAAAGTGAGTAGACATTATATTTGAACATTTTAAAGGAATATTCCAGGTTAAATATAAGTTCAGCTCAATCGACAACATTTGTAGCATAATGTTGATTACCACAAAAATGAATTTCGACTCGTCCCTCCTTTAAAAAAAAAAAAGAAGAAAAATCAAGGTTACAGTGGGGCATTTACAATGGAAGTGAATGGGGCCCAATTTTTGGAGGGTTAAAATGCAGAAATGTGAAGCTTATCATTTTATAAAAGCACTTACATTAATTCTTCTGTTAAAAATAATGTATTATTTGAGCTGTAAAGTTGTTTAAACTGTAATATTTACAGTCATTTTAGTGTTTTAGGGTTTGATGACATTTTGCAACAAAATGTCATCAAGCTCATCAAGCGTTACACAGAAAAGGTTAGTAAGTGATTTTATCACATGAAAATCATGTTTACATGCATATTGTTTATGTCTTGTGGCTATACTTTTGAAAAAGTTAGCATTTTAATGTTAAAAAATTGCCCCCCATTCACTTCCATTGCAAGTGCCTCCAAGCTAGATGAGAAACTCCGGGCTCTGGGCTTAAACAGCTCACTGTGCAGCTGGATCCTGGACTTCCTGTCAAGCAGACGCCAGGTGGTTAGAATAGGCAGCAACATCTCCTCATCACTGACCCTCAACACTGGAGCCCCGCAAGGCTGTGTTCTCAGCCCACTCTTGTATTCCTTGTACACACATGACTGTGTGGCAACACATAGCTCCAATGCCATCATTAAGTTTGCTGATGACACGACGGTGGTAGGTCTGATCACTGACAATGATGAAACAGCCTACAGAGAGGACACACTGGTGTCAGGAGCAAAACCTCTCCCTCAACGTCAGTAAGACAAAGGAGCTTGTGGTGGACTTCAGGAGAAGAGATAGAGAACACAGTCCCATCACCATCAATGGAGCACCAGTGGAGAGAGTCAGCAGCTTCAAGTTCCTGGGTGTCCACATCACTGAGGAACTCACATGGTCCATCCACACTGAAGTCGTTGTGAAGAAGGCTCATCAGCGCCTCTTCTTCCTGAGACGGCTGAGGAAGTTTGGAATGAACTGCCACATCCTCACACGGTTCTACACCTGCACTGTAGAGAGCATCCTGACTGGCTGCATCTCCGCCTGGTACGGCAATAGCACCACCCACAACCGCAAAGCACTGCAAAGGGTGGTGCGAACTGCCAGACACATCATCGGAGGTGAGCTTCCATCCCTCCAGGAAATATATACAAGGCGGTGTGTGAAAAAAGCTCGGAGGATCATCAGAGACTCCAGCCACCCGAGCCATGGGCTGTTCTCACTGCTACCATCAGGTAGGCGGTATCGCAGCATCAGGACCCGCACCAGCCGACTCCATGATAGCTTCTTCCCCCAAGCAATCAGACTTTTGAACTCTTGATCTCCCACGATCAAAATACATCAGCACTGCACTTTATTATCCTTACTCTTATATCTCACACCGGACTGTCATAAATTATATTATTATTATTATATTATGTTCTCTCAACAACTGACTATCAACCAACAGCCTGAATGTCAATACAGTACAATACTGTACATTCTATATATATACATACTTTTTTAGTATATAGTTATGTAGTTATGTGTATAACAGATGTTTAAATTGTGTTTTGTTAATTTGATGTTATTGTAAATTGGTATATGTCTCATCACTGTCACGACTACTATGTTGATCGGAACTGCACCCAAGAATTTCACACACCATTGCACTTGTGTATATGGCTGTGTGACAATAAAGTGATTTGATTTGATTTGATTTGATTTGATTTGATATAACCCAGATTTGTGCTTTTTTTTTTAAGAAAACAAGGGGCAAGTCAAAATTTATTTTTGTGGTAATCAATATTATGCCACAAATGCTGTCAATTGAGCTTACTAGACTGAGAAATTGCTTTCCAGTTTTGAGTGCAATAGAGCACCAACATCTTGGTTCTGGAGGTATTTTTCTATTTTTTTTATTATTTTTTTTCATAGGGATTTCATAAAGAATAATAATAATAATAATAATAATAATAATAATAATAATAAATTCTAAGCTATGAACCAAACCAACCAGCTTTGAGGTAAATTACAACATTACGAACATAGATAGGAAGCAAAAAAGTATTTGAAAATTGGACAAAAAGACAAAAGTAGATCAAGACTATGTACTTAACGAGGGAATGAACAACATTCCGAAAGAATAAACAATATATTTACATTTTAATGCTGTGGGTTAACTGTAAATTGTTATTTACTGTGGGTGGTCCGTGGGCATGCCATCTGAGGCTGATACTAAAAGCACTTGAAATAATACAAATGAATCGGAGGCAAAACGAACAAGTGAGAAAAAAAAAACACGGTCAGGAGCCGCCACCGCATAGCCACCCAGGACTAAAACGGCCTCCGATAGCAGTGCTGCGTTGGCAGGAAGTGATGTCACAGGTCAGTGTTTTTAATTTGGAGTGCTCCCAGGGGAACGGTGACCCCTTAGCCCTGCCGGATCAGCAACAGTGATGGAGGGAGGCTGGGCACGAGTGGCACGCTGTCTCTGTAGAATATCAATCTGCTGCATCTAACAGTCTCACCCCTCAGCTAACGACCTTATTAATTAATCAGTGCTGAGATGACTCCCCTATTTTCTCTCCTCTGCTTGCTTTTAACCCCTCCCTCCTCACTCCATCTCCACTGGGGAGAGTGTTTTGTATATGTGAGGTGCGCTCTACCCCCATCTGTGGCTGCAGTACAGTTTGGCAGTGTGGGTTTATGATTGAGGGGCTGTATAAAAGCAATCTTCCAGACCTGGGGAGGGAAAAAGGTTGGCAGAGGGGTGCGAGAGAAAGAGAGAGAGAGCAAGCAGGCGGGCGACACTCATCTTCTCGCACATTGCACGTATGGCTGCTTGCCTGCTGGGGCCTGCGTTTCACATAGCACATAGTTCATTATGGCGGCTGCTATCAGCTCGCAGGCCAGTATATGCTTGGGATGAAAACAGCAAAGAAACTCCCTATTCAGGGGCATCTGGTGTCTCTGACAGGCATACAAACCAAGACAGAGGAGAGTGAGGGAGGCAGTTGAAGAAATGGACGACAGATAATGAGCTCAGCTCAGACACATGGAAAATGTGCCAAAGTATCTGATAGCTTTTCATAGAGTTCCTGTGTGGCAATGCATCAGGCCAGGTGCAGCAAGTATGGCCACTCTGTTTACTGAATGCATGAGGGCATTAATTTGCAGGCCAACCTTTGGAAAGTCACGCGGAACTGAAAGTGATGGCTTTTCCCACACTTGAGTGATTAAACTCTGATAAGCATGGAAAACACCACGCCCGCCATCGATTCATGCAAAACAAATCAATATACACAAAACATGCAAGGAAGTGTATAGAAATCACCATTTCACAGACAGCCAAAATATGATTATGTTACACTTCACAGATACTGAGTGAAATAGAAGAGAATATTTAAATGTCTAGGGCATTTGTTCTGGGAGAAGAGTTTTGCAGTTATAAAAAAGACTGGTATCTATTTAACTGCCATTGTCATTCTTCAAAGAAACTACTGTACATGCAGAAATCCTAAGCATAGCATCAGGTCTGCATAAACTGTTCTCCTTTTTGATGGAATTGAAGCTTGGCAAACAACAAGGGACCAAGGGATTTAAAGAGTGCTGTGACAAGGAGAAGGGCATGGCCAGGCCGTGAGGGTGCACGGCCAGCATTTAATCAGATGATCAGAGGGAGACCGAGATAAGGGGGAGCCAGAGACGCCAGCACTTGGCTGCATTTGTGTGTTTGTTTATGTTTGTTTTATGTTGATTTTTGCATTAAAACTTTATGTTGACTGTTCAGCCAGTTCCCGCCTCCTCCTTGCCCATCCTTTACCTGTTACAAGTACATACAGTATGTTTGTTTCAGAGCTTTGTTCAGATGAGATATTTTAGAATAGCTAAAAGCTATTCTTTAACTACAAAGTATTAAGTCTGTGGAGCAAGCATGCAGCACAGTCTCTCTTAAATTGATAGTTCACCCAAAAATGAAAATTCTCTGATCATTTACTCACCCTCATGCCATCCCAGATGTGTATGACTTTCTTTCTTCAGCAGAACAAAAACAAAGATTTTCTGAAGAATATCTCAGCTCTGTAAGTCCATACAATGCAAGTGAATGGTAATCAGACCTTTGTAGCTCCAAAAATCACATAGGAAACATAGAGGTAATCCATAAGACTGCATGGGTTAAATCCATATCAGAAGCGATATAATAGGTGTGGGTGAGAAACAGATGATAATACAAGTCCTTTTTTACCATAAATCTACACTTTTACTTTCACTTTTACATCAGAAAGTAACATGTGGTGCCTGTTTAGTTTCATTTTCACATCTGAAATTGAAAGATAAAGTGGAGATATAGAGTAAAAAAAAAAAGGAATTAAATGTTGTTCTGTTTCTCACCCACACCTATTATATTGCTTCTTACGATTCATATGGAGTCATATGGACTACTTTTACATATGGTTTCCTTTATGTGATATTTGGAGCTACAGAGGTCTGACCACCATTCATTTACATTGTATGGACCTACAGAGCTGAGATATTTTTCTAAAAATCTTTGTTTGTGTTCTGCTGAAGAAAGAAAGTCATACACATCTGGGATGACATGAGGGTGAGTAAATGATAAGAGAATTTTCATTTTGGGGTGAACTATCTCTTTAACACAACCAAACACTTTGCTAACAGATGGAGAGGAGTTGGCCATATCAAAGGGATTTACTCATCAATTTAACAGTCAGGTACACATGTAAATGTATATATATACTGTATGTGTGTGTGTGTGTGTGTGTGTGTG
Source organism: Myxocyprinus asiaticus (assembly GCF_019703515.2). Taxonomy (NCBI): domain Eukaryota; kingdom Metazoa; phylum Chordata; class Actinopteri; order Cypriniformes; family Catostomidae; genus Myxocyprinus; species Myxocyprinus asiaticus. The sequence continues at coordinate 33,705,832 of NC_059376.1, read as the reverse complement.
TGTGTGTGTGTGTGTGTGTGTGTAAAAGGAGTCCATTTTGATTTAATTTTTTCCGTAAAAAATATTTAGATTTACCAACCTATTGTTAAACCTTCATAATCAATCATCTTAATTGGTCATCTTCATTGTGCGACAGAAAGTTGTATTAACTTTAAATAAACTTCCGTTTAGCCACTGAGAGGTAGACAGCTCAAATCAGACATCAACTTTCACCCATTTATTTTTTTAAATGACACAGCCACCATAAACACTTGAAAACTGTAAAGACTGTATGTATCATCATTCATACTTCACACTCTAGAGGGCACAGCATAAAATATCATATCAAGTGGCCAATACATATACCATTCTCATATTCAACAATATTTGACTCCATTAGTTCATTGAGTGGGAACATTTTCAAGAATGACTATGAGCAAACCTCCCTGACAGCTTCACATTTGCACAAGAACAAATTCAATGTTAGAGGCTAATATTGATTTATCTATAAAAGGAAAGGCAGGCCTGGATTTGGATTACCTTCATCATATTACTACAGTAAGAGTTGCACATGGGATTGCTAATGGTGCCTCGCTAACACAAGCTACAGGGAAGGTCAGAGATGAGAGCTGGGATAAGCTAGAGAAACACACTAATGTATTTAGCTTACAGGCTTGTGTTTCATTCTGCAAGCTCAGAGCACAAAGTTAGGCATGGTCAATTCAATCAAAGGGCGGATAATTACACTATCAGAAATTTCTATATAAAAGACAGCCCATTTAGAATGATGTCATATCTGATAAAATAACCTTTCGGAACCAAATACAAGCATTTATATATGTTAGTGCTGTATCTGATCATGTGTTTTTAAGGTCCAGTAGCTACAAAGCTTTTGTAGAGGTGACATACAGCACTACATGACAGACAAATGCCAAAACATGTATTCTTTGTTCATCCTGAGACACTGAAGTATGAAAAAAGTATTTAAAGAACTGATACAAGCATCAACTATTAAGAGAGAGAGAGAGAGAGAGAGAGAGAGAGAGAGAGAGTAATAATAGGGAGAGGTAGGGATCGAGGGAGAGAGAGAAACAGTTAGAGGTCATTTAAATGCAGAGGAAAACCCATAAATATGACAGACTGAACATCGTTCCATGATATCAGATTAATTAATCTAATGATAAAACAGGATGAACATTGATATCTACTTCAGCACAGTGCAAGGAAAATGAAAAGGAAGGCAGGAAGGGAGGGAGGGAGGGAGGGAGGAAGGAAAAGGCAGATGGAAAAGGAAGGAAGGAAAAGGCGGAAGAAAGGAAAGAAGGAAGGATGGAAGGAAAAGGTGGATGTAAAAGAAAGGAAGGAAGGAAGGAAGGGAGGGATGGAAAAAGAATGCAGGAAGAAAGGAAGGAAAATTGGGATGAAAAGGGTAAAGAAAGAAAAGTGAAGAAAATGAAAAAAGAAATCAACAATACTCAAAAACAATGGGAATTATCAAAAGGATCGCTGATATGCGAGTTGCCATAGTGACTGGAGAAGGTGTGCCAGTCATGGCCATAATCAGAGACATCGCTAAATGCAGCTGTAATCAGAACACCGCTTGAGAGTAAGAACCACCAGCATAGATGTCTCTCTGACTGCTAAAGAGAAACTTGCTGCCTCTGACTAAAAGAGAAAACATTCAATCATCTGCAATGATGAGAAAATGTTCTTTTCAGTGCCAAAGACTATCACCCTTAATGTGCAAAGAGAGAAAATATTTATTTATTTATTGAAAGATTTATACTGTCGAAGTACATTTGACCATATACTCAAGGTTTTGCCATGTGTAGCATCAGTAAGGTGAAATGTGGGTATGGGATGTAAAACGAACTGGAGGGAGTTGAGGTGTTTTCAGGATCAGACCGATTTGATGGGAATCATTCAGTATCAGCCTAAAAGGGATTAGAGTACAGCTGACTGCTCATTTCATTCACACAGCTTGTGCGAATTCCTATACCCTGCCTAGCATTATAACTGCTGATCCACACACACTCACACACACTCTCAACAATGAGGATGTGCTGAATGGATGCATGTATTCAACTATTTTGTGCTCAGTTTGTATTGGAACAGAAGTTTGTGAGGATCATCTTGGACTTAGCTTTATAGATGTGAATTCAAATCCAGATTGAGTGTGTATAGGCTGGGATTTGAGTACTCAGCACATTTTGCATTACATGTTTCCAGCATGTTATATTGATACAGGACAAGGCAAGGTATTCCAGTTCAAGCACAAATCTATGATGCTTCGGAAACAAATGCTTCAACTTTTGTCATGTGATGTCACCTCAAGTTGAAATAAAACCATCATATAATATGCACTTTGTCATCTCACTTTTAATCTAAATTTAAATGTGGATAACAAACAACAATCAAGATATTGGATTTTTAATGGCAATTTTAGAGCCGCAGTTCCATTGTTCACCTGAGAAAACTACTAAGCACTTTTCTTAAGCAACACATTTAGCAACTGTGGTATCTTATTTAGAATTTGCATTTCATAGCCACTCAGTTGTAGCATCCAAAATAGCCTGCAATTCCACACTTGATTCGTAATTCAATACTTCATTAAATGAGCCAGATAAAATCATAAATACATTAGGAAAGTAAATCACATCAATTTACTTTAGCATTTCAAGGTCTGGTGTGCCCCCCCCCCCCCCAACTCTCTTCTGCAAAACCTATTTAATTGTAAATCTAGCTTACTGTTTTCAAGGTGGTCTCACCATTATCTCTCTACTCTGTTTATGCTCTGATGGGGACCAGGTCCAGTTTAAAGAGAGCCTGACCTGAGGAAACTTTATTAATGTTGGAAAATAAAAAGCTACATGATAAAGTATTAATATGAATTGGTATGAATGCCCAGTTAAAGAATAACAGTTATTGATCATATCAAAGTATACATGAATAAGAGCCTCAAAAGAGCTCCATCAAATGCTTCAGCTGTGATTACTCGATTTAAAATGTGTGGCAAAAATTTAGTGGGTTAAAAACAACAACACAAGCCTCAAAAATGTAGATGCCTTTACATCTTAACAGCTAGGACTAAAAGGATCATCACATGCAACAAAGCCTTTTTGAAAATACTACAACCAAGAAATGCAGCTACACTTAAAGTAGGTCACTGAAGGCTGTTCAAGTGTTTTTCATTGCACCTTAGAAACTTCTTTCTCATTATTTGTCACTGTATAGGGTTCTTGGGTTGTTTTTGCTGTTACATAATACAGGCATGTTCTTTAGATCAGTATATTGATTTCTGGGTTCTTTAAAGAACTAGGTTTTCTAAATAACTACAGAATAAAAAAAAAGTTATTTGTGGAACTTAAAAAAGATTATTCTATGACATTATGCTGCAAAACCATTTTGGGTTCTAATTGGAACACTTGGAAGAGTGAATACTCCTGCATCTTAAACAGCCTCTCTCAAAGTTAAGAAAAAAAGTATAAGTTCTGGGGATTTGGTGCCTCATCCTTTTTATAAATAAATAATTAAAAAACATTTTAATGCCTCTCGTTCAATGTCTTCAGAGCTGAGAGAGTGGAAGACAAGTGAGCTGTTGTTCTGAGTTCCCTAGAGTTTGGATCAAGGTGATCCACTGGTCAGTGAAGCCAAAGAGCAGCGTGGGACGGGACCGCAAGGTGTATGTTGAGAAGAGCGACTTCACCTCTGAGAGCAGCGAACAAAAGCAGAGAGCGATGGGGTGCCGCGGCGATGGACTTTAGCTTGATTAAATGGTCAGTGATTCAGAAAACAACCCTGGTGTGATCTGTGACCCCAGGCCAAAATCTTTTTACAGAAAAGATTAAATGAAAACACCTTCAAAAGGAGCCACAGGGACAGTCAAGTTACCTTCTCAGAAAAGGAAAAAAGGAAAACATAAAAGAGAGATGTTGCTCTAGAACTCACAATATTAGCATGGTTCATGTGCTGTACTGTACATAACTGGTGTGGACCAGTGTCTCCAATAGCAAAATATTGACAAATTACTTATTCTATGTTAAAATATGTTTTCCTATTCCAGCTTAATATGTACAGAGAACTTTAAGTATGCAATTTGTAGGCTGATTCCTCTGAAAAGTGCTATTTGTTTGAGCCTTCTGACCAGTCCTACAGTACATAGAAACATTGGCTCAACCAATGGCATGAGTTTGGGAGGAGATATATATGTTAGTCTAACCAATGTAAAAACAGGGAGAGTGTTCAAGAAATCAGCAATTGTTTGACAACAGCCATTATTTTTGTAATTCTGTTTGATGGCGCAAGTGGCGCAAAAATGACACTTTATCTTTAACTAAGCTTTTGCCATTTGTTGTGCATTAAAAACTTTTCTGGCATATGACCTTGCCATATTTTTGGTCCTCAGTGTGTAGCGTTATGCACAAGTGAAGGCAAGAAGCCAAAGATATGTATGAACGTACAGTAGATCGTTATCTGCTCTTGTACTATCTCGAGGACATCTCATCAAGGCTGTTGTCAGATAGAAAATACAAGCAGTCATCTCTCTATGTGTTTTTCCCACTGACTGAGAGAGAGAAAAACAGAGAGAGAGAATTTATCACCAGAGGAATTTCAGCAGCTGCAGCAATTAATTTACTAATGTAAGAGTAGAAACAATCTCATTTAGTAAATCAGATTCATAAAGGCAAACACTGAACGCTCATTCATTTCAGCTCTGATGTGAATGCTGCAAACAACCGCTATGACAGATATGCCAAGACAGAAGTCTGTCATTATGTTATTTAAAGGAACAGTCCACTCAAAAGTGAAAATTCTCTCATAATGTACTCACCACCATGTCATTCCAAACCTGTATGACACTGAAAAATGTCAAATTGTTTCCCAACCTATGCCTTCAGAAGACTTGGAATATGATGCATAAGCTGTATGGACTTTTATGATACTCTTGGGTTGTTTTTAAGCTTTAAATTGAGTCACTCCCAACTGATGTTGTATTGAATAGATGGACTAGGCAAAAAAAAAAAAAAAAAAATTCATGTCCTGCATAAGAAAGTTAAATGGGTTTGGAATGAGGTTATACATTTTTTTGAGTGAACTATTCCTTTAAATGACACTTAATTTTTTTTTTTTTTAAATTAAAAAAAAATTCTTTCTTTTTTTTTTTTTTTATGGAGGTGCAATCATTACCATTTAAATCTGATCTCCAATGGTTTCTGTTGGCCCAAAATTGCCCTTTGTTTAACTCCAATAGTAAAAAAAAAAAAAATAATATTCTACTTTTTTACTTTTGTGACTTTTTGCAGGAGGAAGTATTCTTGGTCCATAAATAGCACATAATACCTATTTCAGAAACATGTAAAAATGTGCTTTGTTCTGTGGGAGTCTTACTTGCGTAGTTCAACACCATTTTAATCAGTGACAATCCAATCACAGTCATTCTTATGGCAATCAGAGAGATTAGAGAGAGAGAGAATGGTAGGGCTGCACAATTTCATATCTTCCAAGCGGCAGGGACTCAAATCATGTCTCTATGAAGTTTTGATTAAAATGACTTTACAGAGTCAACTGCCCTGTGCACACAAAACACGTAATTTAGTGTTTCAATTTAAGTGAAGAACATCTTGTGAAGATGCTACAGCTTTGTTAAGGGATTATGGCTAAAAGTGTTGACTCTTAGAATAATATATTCTTATCAGCCTCATTCAAACTACAGCAAACTAAAGTTGGATTATGTAAGTCAAGCTTTAAATGCAGTGCTGAAGACTGCAGAAAATAAAATCATGGAATCAGAAGAAGTAAAATCCTAAATAAATATAAGTGCTATATAAATGGGCAGACTTAAGGTATGTGCATGTTTGTCTGCTATCTGTCAGTTCCTCCTCATTAACGGTTTGGCATCAAGTCAACCTGAAATGGCATTCACAAGCCATTTTACTTCCGTAATGTGATGTAATTAAGTAAAACATGATAATCAATGAGAAAAAAAGGCGGACGAGTGGGCGTTCCATACCAGAAAGGAGCCAGACCAAAGTGCAAGTTTACATTTAATTGTGGAGGACTACTCCCCTACTGAAACACCACTGGCACCCACTTTTGAGGAGTCTTTTTGACCAAGGATGTGGAGGCTGAAGGTCAAGTCCATTCTTAAGAGCACCTTGACATATCCCAATGCTAACAATTCACTCAAATATATAGTTATTTGCTATTATTGCCATAACATTTATTACATGAATGCTAACCAGCATTAAATTACTATGCTAACTAGATTTTAGAAAGGCTGCATTACCTAATACAGTAGTCTAAAACATTGCTGAAATAGTTATATGGCTATTAGTTAACATTAACCAATAGTGTATGTGGCCTTAGTGACATCAGCCAAAAAGGAAAATCGTTGCAGAGGCGGAGCAAATTATTACATTTCGATGAAAGATTACGAAGACAAACATTTTTATTTTCTTTAGAATAACATGCACTAATGAATTCTGCAATGACACCAGGAACATGTACACTCTAAAAGATGCTGGGTTATTTTGTCTACAAAACCGCTTGGTTGAGACTGTTGGGTAAGAAAGCTGGGTTGATTTGACCCAATTTGGTTTGGCAACCATTCCTCACCAGTACCCCAACAGTGCTGGTTTGGGAGTGCGGACGTAATAGAGAGCAGGCACGTGACGTTAAACAAGTTCCAATGGTTCTCTTGAGTGTTCACATAGTATCACTCCGCCCGTCTGTGTTTTCAGGGCTCATGACAGGAATATGTGTGTAAAATTAAAAATAGTGAATCAAAGTGGAATGGAAAGAGAAGTGTGAAATTGTCTGCAGCGAGGAGCGTGTTCTTTTAAAGCTGGCGGGTTTTGGTTGGAGTAATTTCTATCACACCAAGACCGCAGATGCGGTGACCTGTGCGCAGGAACTATAACAGCTGAAGTGGACCTTAAGAGGAGTGATTTTAAAATGCTTTAAATTTAAAGACGCTAAAATCACGTCGATTCCCTCACATACTTTATTCAGATAATCTTTCAGTTTGCGTGCTTTTTGGCGGCAAGACTAATGCTTTGGGTTTAGTTGGACTAATTTAGTTGGCGGAGGAAACAAATTTTATTCCACAGCTGAATGCCAACCCATGCTGCGTCTTCTGTGTTCAACGCTGGAGTCTGGATGCAAAAACATAAATTATTTTTAAAATTGCTTTTGTATCCATTAACTTCGCTTATTTCATTATAAATGATATACTATATTGGATATTTTGCGACCTAAAATGTGATAGGGTGAAGTTTATCTTTCTAACTTGATTTTTCTGTCAGAAAGTTACTTCAAAAAGTTTCCCACCCTGTTTCTAGCTAATTATCACTCTGTTCAGCTGTCCATTTAACAGAAAACATATCTAAATATAGCTAACTGTGCTATATATTATTTTGTCTGAAAGTTGCTTGGTAATTTTTGGTGTTGAAATTTCCCGCTCTGCTTCTAACTAGTTTTAACTGCGTTAAGGTTTACATTTAATTGCAAATGTTATTCATCGACCCTCATTACACAATTATTATAGAGCTATGAGGCTTTTTTTTGTTTTTTTTACCTAATTTTCAGTTCTTTTTTTTTCATTAGACCTGACAACACATTACAAATAGCCAGAAATGCCTAATCACAGATAAATTAAGGCTAGTTTGCTTCATGTGACATCAAATTTGCCATGCCAGAATGGGGATATAATTCAAATGTGGCCATAATGATAAGATGCCTTTTAACTGGTATTTATTTTCTTACAGATGGATGAATATGTGAGAATATGTAAACTGACAGAGTGGAATCTTGAGGAGTTAATTCCTACATTTGAAGGTATGTATTAATTTATAATATTTTACAGGGTTTCTGTAGTCATTGCAAATAGGCAACTCCAAATAGCTACATAATGAACTGATCAGACTGATTTTAAATGCCATTTTACATGTAAAACACCACTGACAAAAGTAAAGGGCAGAAACTTGACATTTAAAGCAACATTTCACCCCAAACTGTTCTGTCATCATTTACTAACCCTCAAAACATTCCAAATCTAAATCAAGTATATTATATATTATAGTATATATTTTATAGAATTATATACAAATATTTTCTTTATCCACAAGGTCAGAATCTAAAGATACTTAAAACATTCAATTAATTGAGAAAAAAAGTCACTGTGACAACATGTCCCAATGGTGAAACCTATAAGGGGTAAGTTGTCACAGTGGAACATTGCTAATTTTACAAAATATTATTAGGGCCTAAATAATACATTGTGGTGTTTTTCTTCAAAATATTACCCTTATTTAAAATGTTACAGCTTGTATAATTCTTGAAACTTACATTGAAAAGACAGGAGCATTAGGCTCGAAGTCCACTGCTTTCTTAAATGGATAGTCCACCCAAAAATGAAAATTCTCTCATCATTTACTCACCTTTTTGCCATCCAAGGTGTATATGCCTTTCCTTCGTCAGATGACCACAAATTCATATTTTTAAAAAGATATATCAGGCAGGCTGGTCTTTACAGTGCAAGACAATGGGTCCAAACACTTTGAATGTCCAAAAGTCACATTTAGGCAGCATGCAGATAATTCATATGGATCCAGTCGCTCAGTGAAGGTCTTCTGAAGCAAAATGCTGTGTGTTCGTAAGAAACAATCCATAATTACGACGTTTTTTAACTAAAGAAATGTTTCCAGTCGTATCTTCAATGCGCGTGTACCAGGACGTGACGTCATGTCATGTAACCCAAATATATATTTAAAATCAGAAGTAATGTACATTACTTTTATCTGAATTTATATATATATTTGTGTCACGTGACATGACATCACGCCCTCCTGAGCCTTGGCGGAGTGAGGGGCAAAGTCGGCCGCAGCCATTCTAGCCTGCCGGGCCATAACGCATGCTCCATTCTCGGGAACGTGTCCGGCGACTCTACACTGGAGTCCCACACCACTCCCACCCTAGACCTGTGAGGATACCAGTGTGCATGCATGGGAAAAAGACTGGTTTCCTGAGGAGATGCGCGCTCCACGAGACTTCATTGCTTTTATTCTCTTGCTCACGCTTGGTTGTCCGCGTGGACAGAAAAATCTGACTGCACGCAGATGTCCATGGATGCTACTTATGACGAACATTGTGTCATGTGTCAGTGCAAGTTTGTGGGGTTCGAAATGTAACCCTTTTTTCACTACATATCTTTAAAAGTTAATTTAAAAGTAACTACAATTCTCTTTGTTTCATGTGTTTCAAAGTGCAAGGCTTTAGGTGTAGAAGGCATGGGTTACATCTGCTTTAAATGCAAAAGGTCTTTGGGACCTGATATCAGAGTTTTTGTTTTGCACATTTGAGAGTTGCACATCATGTATTTTCTACATCTAGTTACTTTCAGTGTGCTCAAGCTGGATGTTATCTCTCATTCAGTCTCATTAGATCCTTCAGGAGACACCTACTGGATCATGCTAATGAGCTTGGAAATGACATGGAGGAAACCCCTTTGGTTGAGCCTGAAGACAGTTCATCCACTCCAGTTTCTGATACTGTTGAACAGTGCGATGAAGACTGTGAAGAAATTGCTGAGGACAACTGTGATGATTTAGGGGAGGAAAATATAAAGGACAGAGTAGAACTGTTTCTGGCAAAATTAAGGTCAAATTTCTCCCAGACGTTAAATGCTGTTTATTATGTGGTTGACCACACATCTAGCCTTATTGGAGATGTTGTTGGATCTCTACAGAGAAAAACAGCCTCTTTTTTAAGAGAGAAAGGCCACAGTGAGAGTCCTGGAGGGCAGGAACTTTTAGAACAGTTTGCATTTGCAGCTCAACAATTTCGGGGATTTGAGACAAAGTACAAACAAGTGAAATACTTTACTCAGTCTGGATGCTTTGTGCAGCCAGGGGAAGTACCTCTCCCTGGATTTTCATACATTCAAGAAAGAGACACATTGACAGGGACTGTTAGACAAGTGGCAGTCCGAGACACCTTTCAGTGTGTTCCTTTAAAGCCTTTGCTGAAGCAGGTTTTATAAAGTCCAGGAACAATTGAGAAAACCTTTGAATGGAGAAATCAAGAAAGTACTGCACTTGAAGATTTTAGAGATGGCACAATCTTTAAAACAAATGACCTCTTCTCCAAAGAGTTGTCCATTCCACTTGTACTTTACAGTGATGAATGTGAGATGGTGAATCCACTTGGTTCAAAAACCTCAGTTCACAAGCTAGGTTTCATTTATTTCACTCTTAAAAGCTTGCCACCTTAGTATCTTTCTTGCCTAAACTCTCACTTCTTGATGGCAGTGTACAAGACAGATGATGTAAAAATGTATAGAATAAATGCTGTCTTGGACCCAATTGTGTATGAGATTAAGGACATGGAGTTGAAAGGAATTCAGGTTGACACAAAACATTTCAAAGCAGGAGTTGCACAGGTTTGTGGGGATAACCTTGGTGCATTCTAGGTTACACAGAAAGCTTCTCAGGCAAAACTGTATGTCGATGGTGTCGAGTACAAAGAGAGGTACTGAGAGGACAGACTGTTGAGGATCTGTCAGCGATGCGCAATAGGGTTAACTACCACTCTGACTTCAGAATAATCCAACTGAAACTGGCATCAAAAGAGAGAGTGCACTAAACAAACTTCAGTACTACCATGTAACTGACAATGTAACTCCAGATGTAATGCATGATATTCTGGAAGGGGTTGGAGGTTATGAACCCAAACTTGTTCTCAATTCATTGATTGAACAAAATCTCTTGACCCTTGTCAGACTGACAAGCTTTGATTATGTTTTTTCTGACAGTCAAAACAAGCCATCTGCTATCAAACCTCAGGATCTTAAAAACCCTGTTGGGGCCATCAGACAGACAGCAGCATAGATGTGGTGCCTTCTAAGGCTGTTGCCTCTTATGATAGGAGATTTGATTCCAGAAGGTAACAAACACTGGGAGCTACTCCTTTCATTACTCGGCTGTATGGAGTTGGTGTTTTCTCCAACCTTGACTGAAGAGGCAGTTATATTTTTTGGGCATCTGATTGAGGAACACCATAGGCTATTTTTGGAGCTTTATCCAGACAGACATCTAAAGCCGAAACACCACTTTAAGCTTCATTATCCTGGGGCCATCAGGAAACTTGGACCTTTGGCTCAGTTTTGGTGCATGCGTTTTGAGGCAAAACATGGTTTTTTCAAAAGACTAAGTCATGTCACCTGCAATTTTTGCAATATTTGCAAAACACAGGCTTACAGACACCAGATGATGTTGTGCTACACCCTGCTCTCTGGTCAGATGTTCTCAAATGACTTTTATGTTGGTCCAGGATTCACCACACTTCTGCCATCCATAGAGGGATTTGAGAAGGTGGAATGTGGTTTTGAGGGCATTCTGTTGTTCACAGATGTCTATTTGCCATCATGGATTAAATGCAAGGGCACTACCTACAGATCAGGAATTACACTTTTTGTGTCTCACTCTGCTGATGGTGAACCCCAATTTGGAACCATTCAAAGCATTGTGGTCATTGACTCCAAAGTCAAATTCATTGTGAAAAAATGGGACACAGTAGGATTTGACAGACATTTTTTCGCCTTCTCTGTGTCTCCTTCTTCTGCACTTGAATTAGTGGACATTTATTCTATTGATGACTACCACCCTCTCCATGTTGTGATGTCCTTTATGGAGAATGACAATGGACATTACATTTCTCTGAGATACAGGCTATTTTAAAGGCAACCTTGATGGCTGATGATACTTTGTTTAATTTTGGCAGTACAGTTTGAAAAACACGTTTGATATGCATACTGCTTATTCCATCCATAATTATGGAAATAAGATTTCAACATTACAGCATTTTTCCAGTTCAAGCCAAAATGTGACTTAATGTATCATCAGCCTTGGGAGAATGGGCAAAATTGTCATTAGTTTAAGTAATGCTTGTCTACACCTACTACCAAACACTACCTCAATTGTGAACAAATAAATAATCAATGGCACATCCCAATACATGAAGAGAGGTTTTCAAAATGATGGCATCATGTAGATCTTGTAAGTTTCACAGAAAGTTCACTGAAAATCTGAAGTTCCAGTTCTAAACCAGGGAGATAAAGTTATATTTTCTTTTAAAGGAATCAAGAACAGTGCCTGATCCTGGCACTGCTACCAGACAAGAACCCATAATACTAGGAGAAAAACATCATGGCCCTGAGCACAGGATATCTGTGGAGCAAGAAGCGACATTTGTATGTTTACATTTTCTGACCAGTCTAGACTTGTCTGTTTTACTAGACAAGACCAGTCTGTTTTTATGAATGAATTAACGAAACCTGTTTTAATTAAGATATTTTTGAAGCAATATGTGGGGTTATTTAAACTTTTTCTTTTTAGAATGTAAGAGACATCCTTCTGACGACACTTGATGGCAGAGATATTTTGAATAATATTGAAGAAACGCGCTGCATTTCACTTCAAGATAGACGAGCAATGGTACGGATATTAGTGTCACATCTGATGGGCCACTTTGGAGAAAAGTAAGTACACATTTGAATAGAATTTAAAATACTTTATTTCTATAAAATAGTTTTTGAGTTGTGTTTAAAGTCTCAGACTGGATGTGTTAATGTCTAAATATTTTAGTATTGTTAAAATTAAAATTATTGCGTTGTTTTTTTTTTTTAGTCCAGCTGCAGATACGAAAGTCAAATTGGCTTCATCAACAGTTGAACAGCTTCCATGCCTTAAGGACTGCAAGGGTAAAGGTTATGTGAGTACAGTGTTGTCATAAAATTAGGTTTGATTTAATGGCAGTGTTGTAGTTTTTGTATACGCAAGTTAGAATGAGTGTCATGATGTGATTTGAGAGTAAATAATGACTTATTAAAATTTAAGTTCATATAAAATGATTGTATTGCTTCAGAACACTTCTGATATACAATTTGAGCCACATGGAGAACTTGTCGTTTTTGGAGCTTGAAAGTTTTGGTTTGGATGCTTTTGATTACATGGACAAAAACAACTGAGCTCAAATATCTTCATTTATGTTCTGAAGATGACCAAAAGTCATGCAGGTTTGGAACAACATGAGGGTTAAATGATGATAGAAGTTTCATTTTTGGGTGGACCATTCCTTAAAATCATTATTTGCTCTCAGATGAAAAAAAAAAACAAGGATTTATCAATTCAAGCCCTAATTATATATACCAATAACTTCAAACATTGTTTCTTGTCTATCCTGAGACCAAATGTCATGACATAAGAACCAGTGAGGATTTTATTGATGTAGCCATCATGTTGGATTTCAGCATCGTATACTTGCTGTGCAGCATACTAAGTAATTGTGAATCATATGAACTACTTCAATGAAACTAGAGTGCTTTAAGCATAATTACAAAAAATTCAAGAGTTGTATTCTTCTTACATTGTTGCAGAGTTAAAGTATATTTTGATTGATTTATTTATTTTTTCTTTCCAGATTGGTACCAATATGGCTGAGTACCTGCAACTTGCGAAAAACACCACCGAATTTCCATATGTCCTGATGTTGGAGACATAAACCAGTGCTTTCAAGCCTTTGTTGTTATAAACAGAGAAGCACTTGAGCAAAACACATTGCTAGCAGCAGTAGATGTTTGCTTCAAGGCATTCTACAGCTTAGATGTCAATTTCCCCAAACCGTGTTCAGTGTGGGAATTTTTATAGATTGTGGTGTATGGACTTCCTGGAAATGAAATCCCCGCTATAAGGATTCTGCGAGCATACATTTCTCACACATCTGTCTAAACTTCTTATACTGCTGTAGATGTTCGCATTTAATGCATTCTACACCTCCAGTATAAATTTTTCCAAACAGTGTTTTCATCTTAAGCATTTAATTTTTTTATATTTTATTGTATGTGGATTGAGTTTTGTCAGTGCAGAGCCAGGGTCAAGGGCAAAAAACTGTTATGAACTGTTTAAGAATTCATATTTTTACTATGACTAAATTTTTTGTTTTATTTTGACTGTTTTTCTGTGCTTGTTGCTCAGCTTGTAGTGTGTTATATTAGAAAGGTTGGTTGAATGGCAAAAAGTTAATTTTGTATCCTTTGTAATTGCACTTAATTTGCACAAACTCGTGCACACACTGAAAACTGTTTTTAGTTGTGCATATTGTATACATTTAGGGTGTTCTCATCAATAAATGTTTACCATTTTATTATTACTGTAGCCTGTGTTACTATAGTCATTGTGTGTGTGTGTTAAAGTGGTTCCCTATCTGTCACTCACTCGACATTGCGCCGATGTAGTGACACTTGGGATCACTCTTGGGAGCTTTTTTTAAAAAGGCCAATGGGAATTGGCGAGTGGAATTTGCATGCCACCCCCCTGGACATACGGGTATAAAAGGAGCTGGTATGCAACCACTCATTCAGATTTTCTCTTCGGAGCTGAGCGGTTCTATTCATTGAGCTGAATTCATCCACCGAGTTCATTCACCTCATCTGCTGGATTTATGGCGCATTTCAGCGGCTTCTCCCCCTCTGCACCCGTGGAGTGCAGAGAACGCCCCTGGGTGCTTCGGCAGAACAACAAAAAGAGTATATTCTAAAAAAAGAGTATATTTTCAATTCTAAAAGAGCAGCACACACGGAACGTCTTTTTAAAGATGCCTTTCCATTTGTGTGTTATTCCTGGTTGCGGTCGTTATCTCTCTGACGTTCTCTGTTTCTGACGGCCACGATCGCTGTCTTACATGTCTGGGCGCTGCCCGCGCGGAGACTTCATTCGTGGATGGGTCTTGTCCTCATTGCGAGAACACGACCATGGCAACATTGCGGTCGCGGCTTGCCTTCGTAAGAAAGCAAGCCACCCCAGCGGCTCCCCACCTCAGTCCTTCTATCTACAGGTACGAGGCCATGTTGGTTAGCACTGGGGGCGATTTGGGGACTCCAATGGGACCACCTCCGCCAGGTAACCCCCCATGGACCTCCCATTCCTCAGCACGCTCGCTTGCCCCGGTCGGGCTCTCGGATGAGACCGCCGGCTCGCCTCAGGGCGAGTTCGACCTCTTATTCGGGGCACGGGAAGACGATGAGCTATCGAGCGCAGCATCGGAGAGCGGGCTCGTCCACTCCTTCGGGTGTGGTTGCCCAGTCTCAGGCCGACGCGGAGATGACGGACATGCTTTCCCGGGCAGCCATGAGCGTCGGGCAAGAGTGGAACCCTCCACTCTCCCCTGAACCCTCACGGCTCGATGATTGGTTCCTGGGCCCAGAGCGCCGCTCACAGCCACGCCCCGCCCCGGTTCCTTTCTTCCCGGAAGTGCATGAGGAGCTGACAAGATTGTGGGGGGCACCTTTTACTACCCGGTCCTGATCTTTCAGCTTCCCCGCTCTCACTACCCTCGATGGTGGGGCGGCCAAGGTGTATTCGGTGATCACCAGGTGGTTAAGGCGCTCGCGGTGCAAAGCACCACCACGTGGCGTGGGCGCCCGTGGCTCCCTTCCAGGGCCAGTAGGTTTACATGTCTCTGACGGCTAAGGCCTACAGTGCCGCTGGACAAGCCACCTCCGCCCTGCACGCCATGGCTCTCCTGCAGGTACACCAAGCCAAGGCGCTAAAAGAGCTGCACGAGGGTAGTTCTGACCCAGGATTGATGCAGGAACTGCATTCGGCGACCAATCTCGCTCTCCAGGCGATGAAGGTCGTGGTCTCTCGGGCAGGCGATGTCCACCCTGGTGGTCCAGAAACGCCACCTTTGGCTCAACCTGGTCGACATGAGAGAGGCTGACAAGGCACGGTTCCTTGACGCCCCCATCTCCCAGGTTGGCCTGTTCTGCCAGGGACTTTTCGAGGACTTTGCCCAGCAGTTCTTGCCGGTGAATCAGCAGACGGAGGCCATTCAACATATCCTGCCCCGGCGCGGCTCAAGACCCCACACCCCATCTGCTCATCGCCAAGGGCGTCCTCCAGTAGCAACAGCACTGGCTCCGCCGCAGCCTGCCCCGCAGCCCGGCCCCGGCGTGGAGCCCACCGCAGGAAGCAGACGCCACCCATCTCACGGCCGGCCACCATGAACCCTAGGAAGGCTTCGAAGCGCCCCTGAGACGGGCGACCCAGGGACGAGGAGACCTGCTTCTACAGAGCTGGTAGACAGACCACTCCATCCCCCGGTGCAGGGCCGGGAGGAGAATCTTTTGTTTCATTTTTCACCGCATGCCCAAGAGGCTGCGGTACCCAAAACTTCAACAAAAGAGTGGTTTCACATGTCAGGTGCACCGTCCCATTTTGGCAGGTTTGGCGCTCCAGCGGTGGACCCCCTGCCCCTGCGTGCCCAGCTGTGGCACAAACATGCCCACACTGGGTTGGTTCCGATGGACTGTGGGGACGATGTTCCTTCTCCCCCCTCCTCAGCCAATCTTATGGTGGGCGTCAGGAGCCAGGTAAGTGCTTCGATGTCTCTGGACTCAGCACGGCCATGGGGTTCAAGCCCCCTCGATGTGGCACCTCAGGCTCCGCCCCACCACAAGGCCCCACCCACTGGTACATCCGACGTGATTATCCCCTTGGTCCCCCTCGCCCGGTGTTTGGACACGTGGCTTGCGCTTTCCAAGTCGTCGCAATGGCGGGGTGGGGTCTCCGCGGTGTCTTTCCCTTGGGAGTGACACCCCCCGACATAGACATTTATGGCCCCCAGTCGGTTAACAAATTCCACTCTTTTTGGGGAGAAAAAAGAAGAAAAGAGCTAGCCTGTCCCTATTTTTTGGGCAGTCGACTTGTTCCCGAAGGACCGTTTGATGCTCTTAAGAGTATTGGGGGAGGTTGCATGATGGACAGAGTGGTCTGACCATCTCGCACCGCCAGTCCATGTAACACAGTTCAGCTAGTTGTGGCATTTTGTATAGGGACCCCTAGTGTCACTACATCGACACAACATCGAGTGAGTGACAGATAGGGAACGTCCTGGTTACTTTCATCACCTCCGTTCCCTGATTGGGGTAATGAGATGTTGTGTCCCTCTTGCCACAACACTGAACTACCCGCTGAAATGGCCGGGACCTTGTCTCGGCTCCTCAGCACAAAATCTGAATGAGTGGTTGCATACCAGCTCCTTTTATACCAAATTCCACTCGCCAATTCCCATTGGCCTTTATTCAAAAAGCAGAGGAGTTTGGGGCTCCCAAGAGTGACCCCTAGTGTCACTACATCGACACAACGTCTCGTTCCCTCCATCAGGGAACGGAGGTTACGAAAGTAACCAGGACATTTTAATGACCAAGATTTCTGTGTTAATTTCCAACCCATTTGGGTTAATTTTAACCAAGCAGTTCAGTCATTTTTAACCAATAGTTGGGTTAAAAAATTAACCCAGCATGCTCGATCAAACATTTAACCCAACCCAGCTGGGTCAAAACAACTCAGCACTGGGTTCGTCCCTTTTTGACCCAGCACTGGGCTGCCAAAATAACCCAAATTTGGTTGTTTTTAACCCAGCATTTTTTTTTTTTTTTTTTTTTGTGTGTATTAACCAAGTAAATAGGGTACATTTTGATTTCATCTTGACTTTAACATTATAAATTGAGTCACAAGGAAACAAAAAGCCTGCAAAACCACAGCCACCCTCATCCTCACCCTTCTAAATGGTCCCACCACATAGGAACATGTCCTGCCACCCAGAATAACATAAAAGCACCATTCTTCCAATGTTTCAACACCTCAAAAGTCTGCCTTTATTCCTAACCTTTCTTCCTTGCCTAGGAGAAATGTGACTTTCATACAACAGCAAAGAAGATGACTCAGACAGGACTGAGCACCAGCAGGCCACAATGCCGGCTGTTTCTTCTCTCTACCTAAGTCTGAGCTCGCCATGTCGGGGTATTTTTATAAGGCGACTGCCTGCAGTCTGTAATGGGCTGAAGCCAGATATCATTAGGTGTGTGAGTCAGGGCAGACTGATCTACTCCTGCTGTATTGAGCTGGATAAATATAATTCATCCCTTCCATCCATTAGTTATTTATACCCCGGACTTTAATGCATTCTTTTTTTGGAGCACATTTAGATGGCAGTACCAGATCTGTATCTGCGGTGGTGTGTCCGGCTGGGTTCAAACACCACCAGCCCCTGCAGGTTAGATGTACATCTCCTAGTTATCAGATATGACAGCTGGTTTATTGGCTGGGAACACTTTCATTGGCCAAATGACATGATCAGAAGCATTAAGGAAAATGAGACTGCAGCAGTTATGCACAGAGCCGGTATCTTTGGGGATGGAGGTGTTTTGACAGAACTTTCTGTGAAAGTGAAAGGTTCTGCCTCATAAGGGAGAAGGGGAACAAGGTGATGCTGGTCTTTATTGGCGGGGAAGGGGTTGTGCATTTCAAGGTCTCGGAGAGGACTGCTGCTGTATGATCAAGTGGAATAGTTTTGTATTTCTGGACGTTTTGAAGACTTTTAGATAAGTGTGATGCTTTGCTGGTGCCACGGAGTGTGTGTGTAAAGTGTGTGTGAAGGGTCACTTTCTTTCCTCTCTCTATCTCTCTCTCATTCTCACTCTCTCACTGGATTTGACAGGTAAAGGAAACAGAGCACCAGAGCATGACAGATAACAATGGACCCTCTTCTCCTGTTAAACACACACACTTATCAAACCCTTTGGTAGTCAAAACATCTTTCTTAATCTAGAGCAGTAATTTCTTTACTTTGGTAATATTAGTGATATCAAAAGATTAAAATAATTAATCACAAGATGTCTTAACACATTCAGTTCCTTTTTTTAGAAAAAAACAAAACATAAGTGTTGGGGTTTGGTTCACTCAAAGGTGATTTTAATATTTGTTCCGCTTTTATGATATTTTCACTGAACAAAAACTGCAAATGATTAAAAGGAATATTCTGGGTTCAATACAAGTTAAGCTCAGTCATGCAGCATTTGTGGCATAATGTTGATTACCACAAATAAATCAAATTAAATTAAATATTTCGACTCATCCCTCCATTTCTTTAAAAAAGCAAAAATTGAGGTTATAGTGAGGCACTTACAATTGAGGTGAATTGGCATCTTATTGGAGGGTTTAAAGGCAGAAATGTGAAGCTTATAATTTTATAAAAGCACTTGCATTAATTCTTCTGTTAAAATACTTATGTATTATTTGATCTGTAAAGTTGTTTAAATCGTCATTTTTACGGTCATTTTAGGGTTTCAGGGTTTACGGAGTTACGTTGTCATGGCAACGAAGTTGTAAAATTAGCTGTAACTTCACACAGAAAAGGTTAGTAAGCGATTTTATCAGACTAAAATCATGTAAACACACATTGTTTACATCTTGTGGCTTTACTTTTGAAACAGTAAGTATTTTAAAGTTTACGGATTGGCCCATTCACTTCCAAAAGCCTCACTGTAACCCAGATAATATATATATATATATATATATATATATATATATATATATATATATGTATAGAGAGAGAGAGAGAGAGAGAGAGAGAGATTTTTTATAAAAATAAAAACACAAGTAGAATGAAAAAAAATCAAATGAAATGTGGTAGTAAATATTACGCCACAAATGCTTTTGATTAAGCTTAACTTGTATTGAACCCAAAATATTCCTTTAACTTTTGTTAAATGTCCCATGTGGGTTTAATGTATTATAAATTTGCTGTTAAGGTCTTAGAGGAAGTTTCTCCATGATTGCCACAGAACTGTGAAAACTAGATAAAAAATTAAATAAAAAAAAGCTGAGGTGTGTTATTAAAGTTAGACGAAGCTACATGATTAGTCTGTTTATTCACCCAAAGTAATGGTCATGTTAATAATATTAATGATAATGCTAAATTATATCAGGTATAATACGTTTCTGGTTTGGTGTTAATGAAGGGGTGCTTAAGGCATGGTTTACTTAAAATTTTTTATTCTGTCATCATTGGGGGCCTGGGTAGCTCAGCAAATAAAGACACTGACTACCACACCTGGAGTCACAAGTTCGAATCCAGGGTGTGCTGAGTGACTCCAGTCAGGCTTCCTAAGCAACCAATTGGCCCAGTTGCTAGGGTGGGTAGAGTCACAATGGGTTAACCTCTTCATGGTCGCCATAATGTGGTTCTCGCTCTTGGTGGGGTGTGTGGTGAGTTATGCATGGATGCTGCAGAGAATAGCGTGAAGCCTCCATACGCACTAGGTCTCCGCTGTATCAACAAGCCATGTGATAAGATGCACAGTTTGATGGTCTCAGACACAGAGGCAACTGAGATTTGTCTTTCGCCACCCAGATTGAGGCGAGTCACTATGCCACCATGAGGATTTAGAGCGTATTGAGTATTGGGCATTCCAAATTGGAAACGCAGAATGTTTAGGGGGCTGAGAGCCTCAGTCGCTATGTACTTTCATTGTATGGAAAAAGATGCAATGAAAGTGAACAGTGACTGACATTGTCCCTAACATTCTGCCTAACATCTCCTTTTGTGTTCCACAGAAGAAAGTCATATGTGTTTGGTGAACTATCACTTTAAGTTTTACTGATGGGGCTGTGGGGCTACATAACACCAGAAAAGTTTGTAAAACATCCTAGATTTGATCTAGAGCAAACACTTAAGCCAAGTTTAATGGGTCTATAGGCGCCCTTCCATCCAATCACAGCTCACAGGCTCATAAGAATGTAGGCAGGGAATCATGTAGCTCCTGTGCATGATTAAATATGTGTGTGCGCCAATGTGTGTGTGTGTGTGTGTGTGTGTGTGTTACCGCACCTGCTGTCAGGAGTGGATGTGATGCTGACAGGTCAGTAATGTAGGATTAGGCTGGAGGGATTTCTGCTTGCTGCTGCTCTGCGGAGATGTCCTTGGAAAGGATGCAGTCCACTGTGGAGTGACTTCACTACTTTAACTTGCCTTCCAACAATGCGTTTAATAGAGCGAATAGAACGGACACAGAATGTTTGTATCACATCAATGACTTGCAGTTGATGTCTTTGAGCAGTCTGATTCTTTATCTGCCCTTCCTTTGCCACTGATGTGTCTGGTTTCATCTAAACAGCCTCTTTCAGCCACATTCAAAGAAACACTTTCCCTGAACAAATGCATCGTAAGTTGCAAATAAAAGGGAAGGAGAGTGTGGGCGCAAGAGAAGAGAAACATCTCGTATTATTTTTTATGTGTCTCTGTCGATGCAAAGACTCCCCAGGACACAAAAGGAAGCCATTACTGCTTACCATTTGTTGAATTCTCTGGTGCCAGAAAACTGACAGGTCCATTTCTCTTTCCGTTCAGAAAGAGAGAGAGAAAGACAGCCATCGCATAGGACCTAATTACCTCACACTATGAGGGGCAATACAGCCAGCAATGAGCCACTCTACTTAGGAGAGGACGGTTCAGTTTGTGTGTATATATGTGTGTGGGTGGGTGGTTTGTCACGTGTGTGTTGGACAGACGTGAACCGCATGATCATGCATCCGTCTCGGTCCAAACGGCAGACAGCAATAAAAGTCGTTCAAATGACTAATGTCTTCAGTGGTGAAAAATTAATGATTTTTCTAGCCAGGGTTAATGGACATGTCAAACACAGAAAATGAGCTGTTTGAAAGTAAATTACTGTAATCTATATTTAGGCAACTCAGTTAGCCTCATCAAGAGAGTTCCAACAACATCAGCAAGACTCCAGCAAACCACCAACGCTTTCTCTCTCTCTCTCTCTCTCACACACACACACACATGTCTGAGAGCTCAGTAGGAGATGAGGCTCCTGAGCTTCTTCTACCTTGGTCATTAATTTTATTTACTTACAAATTCAAATTTTTGCTATTTCAGAGTAAAATGTCAATTCTGCTTACTGCCCCTTATTGAGAGATACAGAGGGTGAGTTTTGCAGAGATTCACACTTCCGAACACTTTTATCAAGCTGTTTCAGGAAAAGAGGGCTGGAGAGGACCCGTGCATCTTTGAAATTAAGGGATCTTTTATAAAGACTCTTTTCAGAGTCAAAATAATTCAGAGAAACCCTGCAAAATACAAGACAGCAGTCCAGAATGGGACAGTTAACACAGAATGGCCGCAACAAATGCTTGAGAAATGTGTTTTGCAGCGACATTGTTCATGTCCTGAAGTCTTGAAATACAATGTTACAAAACACATTCTGAAATGAAAAACAAAACAAGATGAAAACACTAAGAGCAGCTTTCAGAGATTCCATAGGGGGAGCTATTGATGTGCACAAACGCCATTGCAGCACTAAAAGCCCGATTTCTCTTGTGCTTTTAAGTGTGTGTGTGGGCACCTATCCCAATTCAGACATAGACTAAGCTTAGTTAAAAAGATCATCTGACTAGAAAACGGAATGAGCATTAGGAAAGCAAGTTTCTGTGAAAAGATCAGAGACTAGTGATTTTAATCTGGCTATTTTAAGCTAACACAAAAAGGCTACTTTGTGCAAACAAGATCCATTATCCCAAAATGGGCTCACTGTACCCATTCAAAAGTAAAAATGAAAAACAAAATATTTCTCTTGTGCCACTGAGCTCATAAATTTTGGACAAGACTTAAATAGTAATGGATTTTTAATGTCATAATATAAGCATAATAAAATGTCGTAGCTGTCATGGCAAATCTTATTGCTAGAGTCTAGAGATTAAAAAGTGATTAAAAGGATATAACAGACATAGGCTATATTAGATAATAAGATAACATTGAAGACAGAAGATAAAAAACATACCATTGGCATTTCTGCGGGTCAGTATAGAATAGAGTGAAGTCTGACCTCCCTGCATCTTTTTCCTTTCAGCCCAAATCCTCTTTCATAAATGCTGTCATAACTTGCACTTCTCCTCTCTCTCTCTTTCTCATTACTTCTACATTCACACGCCCTGTTCTTATCTCTTTATCCATACTGCAAAAGGGCAAAACCCCCGAGCCTGCCCACCACACATGACCAGCCACAAATATAACAGGTGTGTGTTTGTGTGTGTGTGTGTGTGTTTGTAGGGTGCATCCGTGACTGACAGACTGCAAACACAAAGATATGTACCTTGGGCAGCTGTTTGCTGCGAGCTTAGATTGTGTACTATTAGCTGGTGTGGTAAGTGAGTTTGACGGCAATGAGACTGGAACAGAGAGGGCTGTGCCAGCGATTCAGAGGGCCAGCAGCAGCCAACACAATACACACACAGCAGCCCAACAGACTGGAGGGCCCCTGGCACTGAGGACAAGAGTAAAGCCATATGCCAGCATGTGTGGACCAGTGTGTGGGATGGCGAGGAGAGAAGAGGAGAGAAGAGAAGATAACTTTTGTGTGTGGTATTTCAGCGCAAAAACCAGTGTCTTATTCACTAACCACCCGTAATCTAGTTTAAACTGACGTGATCAGTGCTGAAACAGCGCTGCGTCTTGAAGAATGAAATTAAGTCATAAGCATTTCTGTCTGTGCAGACATGGCTTCTTTCTTCTTTCTATGTAAATTATACAGTAGATTGTGCTTCATTCACAAAACTCTGTGCTATTTGCCTGGTTTAGCTTACACTATGTAAGATTTATTTGTTAGAAATGAACAAAATTTCATTAATGAGCAAGTACACCAACAATCTGTCTTCTAAATCATGTTTTTGCCTTACCCTGATTCACTATGGATAGCCTATAATAATGATTTATATATTAGAGCTGTTGGGATGGATTTGTTGGGAAAATTCATACTTCAGTCATTCGTCCATTCGTGTTTATGTCATGTCTGTAAATAAATAAAAGAAGGTCCGCAGCTACTACAGCGCGTGTATATGTCTACCGATAGGTGTGGTATTAATTTGAAGCTGAAAGCTTGTAGCCACAACAAATTAGCGACATTGACCATGGATCATTCAAAAAGGCCATCCTCTGGTGAATCACCTGTTTTCAAAATAAAGAAACCGAGAACCGAGAAGAGTCTGCAAGCAAAAAGGGAAAGCGACAGAGCCCGTAATAAAACACGAAACAACATCGGATTGGCTTTTCAGAGGTGACGACAATTCAGAGATGTTAAAGGATTTAAAACCGACCCCGAAATGGAGGTTTTTTTTGCTCGACAGGTAATATATTTTATTGGAGAGGTAGCTCTCTTAGCGCGGTAGTTTGTTAGATAGCGTTAGCCACTCTAATGGGGCATTTTATTATGGGTTGTGGTACTGCATTGCTTTCCATTTTATTTTTGAGGAAGGACAATGGAAAAAACTTTATGCTGGTAACAATGCCCATCTTTAAACCAGTAACTACCTATTTGCCTGCTAGCTAAGTCAGTGTTTCCCAACCTTTTTTCCGCCACGGCACACCTTTTACGAATAAAATACACCATGGCACAACACCACTATCAAGTCACGTATGCTGTGTAAGGAGGTCACAGGTGGTAAGAGCGCTAATTGGTTAATGAAAAAAACAACAATATTGCTTCTTTTCTAATTTGTAGATTTGTTCTCACAAATTAAATCTTGCAATGTCACAGCAAATTACAGGAATGCAAACTCATGAGTGGGGAAAAAGGTGAGACATTCACTGGTCCAGGAAAACATTTTCTGGGGATATTTTTTTAATTTTTTTAAGAATTAGTTAAAAGCACCAATTACAGCGATTTTAGTGATTCAAGTATATCAAATGAACTGCACAACTGTGCAGAATTAGCTGCAAACATAAAGGGTATTTTGGTGTTTCTTGCTTCTGTTTCACAAATTTGTTCAATTTTGTTTACAGATTAGTTCAGTGACCACTTCTGGAGATGCCACTAGGTGGCGACAAATGAGCGTCTTATGTGCTATTAGCGAGTCACTGAATCATTTTGAGTCGTTCATGACCTAAATCTGCCAAAAGACTTTATAGTGTTTAAGCATTAAAAGAACAAAGCGGATCTATAGTTTTCCTTCAGTTTGAGCGTTATTTTTAATCCAAAAAGACAAACGATAGTAGTCTAATAAAAGTGAGTTTTAATAACGTCCTTCTCCTTCATTAAAACTTGCATGACAACAAATCTACTGACTTCAGTAGAATGTTTAAGAATTATAAACAGAAAGCAGATCTACGGTACCATTTTCCTACAGATTTAAACTGCTGAGCATGACTTTTATCAGAAAAGAGGACAATAATAGCCTAATAATAATAATTTTGAGTTTCAATACTTTCATCATTGTAAAGCGCATTTTACATGAGTTGAGTCAAGGCATCAACGCTCCGTTCAACGCCAGCATCAAGCGCCGCTTTGCCCTCCACATGACAAGCGTTGCAGAAAGCATCACGGATGAAGGGTGAATTTATGAACTTGCCATGCAAGAAAGTGGGAGGTGTGCACAATAAACATTGAAAACATGTATTTAATAGAGAAATTTTGATTGCAGAATGTAAAAAGAGGACTCGTTTATGTTTAGGTCTAAGCATTTTCTTGGTGAATTTAAATTAATTCAATAACTGGGGTCTCTGATACTCGATAAGGTAATATTTAATCAAAAGAAATGATGAGACATTCAAAATCTCTTCACAAATTTGGACAGTTTTTAAATATTTCTTGTTGCTTTGTACTTTATTTGAGAAGCAAAAATGTGTGGAAAACACTCTGGTGTAAAGTGGCGTCACTTCATAGACTTCAATGTATTCGGCAGCGCTGACGCGAGTCATGTAAAAGCGTGTATAAACATCACTCATTTTAACACATTAATTGTAGGTCTTCCGCCCTTTTCTTTCCTTGACAATCAATAAAGACGAAAGATGCCGAAGTGGACGAACAACACGCCCCTCTCATTCAGTCGGTCGGTACATGTACCAGGGCATTCAGCTTGTTTACAAATGAGAAGTTTCAGGAGTGCCTCTTCTTTAGAATTCAAGATCCATTCCTGTCAGACACAGATTCAATGTACACATGCTGCTGTAGCCAAGTGCGCGATTGGCATAGCTGTAACCAATCAAGCGATCTGCCTTGGTAGGACTGTGGTTGCCAAGCACGCAATTGAATATTGCTGAAATCAGTCAAGCAGGAGTCTGACCCCTGATTATTTTTTGTTAAAATTTGTATTTATTTTGTGGAATTTGATCATTTTCCACAGCACACCTGACAATCTTTCACGGCACTCTAGTGTGCCACGGCACAGAGGTTGGGAAACATTGAGCTAAGTTATAATAGATTCCACAGTTTGACTTTATCTGATATGACTAGCAATCGTTATGTCTAATGTCATCGTTGACTAACTTTTTTAACGCTATTTATTTTAAAACAATTGTTCTCAATAAGTCAAAACAACAGCAGAAGATATGCTACTTACCTTCTCATAAGACATTTTTCGGATATCCGTCTTTTTTCTCCTTTCGTTATTTTTTTTTCTTTTTTCGCTCTGACACAAGATGATCACTTGTAACCATGGTTACTCCGGTACTCCTCAAACCATCAGATTAATCCGTGCAGAAGAGCAGAGCTGAAGCCCAACTCACGTAATTACCAAAACAATGTTCCTCTGCAAGCAACTTGCAGTTGTATGCTTCAGCCACTAGAGGGTGAAACGTTACATAGTGTAGCTTTAATGCTGCCTTTATGTCCTTTTTGGAGCTTGAACGTTTTGGACTCCATTGACTTAAACACATCATATATCCTTGAAAATATCTTCGTTTGTGTTCCACAGAAGAAAGTTATACAAGTTTGAGAATGCATAAGGGTGTTAATGATATCAGAATTATGATTTTTGGGTGAATTGACAGGTCAAAGGGAAAGAGAGTGAAGAGTAAAACTACATACATAAAGAGAATTTTAAAGATACATTTTTATTTCCTATCTTTAATGATTTTATTGTTACCATAACAATCAACAGGAAGTAAAGCATACTGCGTGGCAGTTAAAACAAATTATAGTTACCAATTCAACATGATTGACGAAGTAGAACCAGGTTCAAGCCCACAGAAATCAAAATCTAAATAATAATTATGAATTTTTCAACTCAAACTTATAATGTCAATTCCTATTGTGCATGGTAGATCTAGATCTTACAATAATATCATTATAAAAAAGTAGATCTCTTGCCATAGAAGTGTGAGCACGCCTGCCTAAATGGAGTGCTAGTAGTAAACATCACAACTGCTTCAAAAACACACTATCAAATCTAAAAGAAAATCTCTTTAGTAAGAAACACACGTTTTCTTCTTTAGTTTTGCCCAGTTTGCAAAAGAGCAGGAGATACAAATTTCACTGTGGTGATGCTGTCAGCGAGACAGCTCAGTGGTTGTGGTTTGTGTCCACCTGCCTGCCTGGCGTTCAGAGTCCCAGCAGTGCCTGGCCTCTCTGCCTCCATTCCTGCTCCGGTCCCCAAGCTGCCACTAACCATCAATTGACCTACCCACCATGCTTAACATGCAGACCATGCTAAAGCACCGCACAGAGACAGACACAGAGGCGTAAGCTAATGCTCCCAAACACACATACACGCACTGACTGTAAGACCACATGACAGCAGAAGTGTAGTAAAGACCAGATCCTCCAAGACCCAGACCAAGACTAGACCCCTTGAGACCAAGACTAGACCCTCCAAGACCCAGACCAAGACCACGTTTATATGGTCTCGAGACATCCTGAGACCAAGACAACAAGATCAAGACCCCACCTCTGGAAAATACCCCTGTTTGTTAACAAATCAAAATATTGTAATATGACAATAAAAATTTGCATTTTCATTGAAAACATGGCTGGCCTAAATTGCCTTGTGATGATAGACATCACTAGTATGAAATCAAATATCACAAGATCAAGACCCCACCTCTGCATGACAGAGAGGGTCTTATAAGGAGAACAGTCAGCATTGCACATTTTTGTTTTCTAGAACACAAAATCTGTACATATCATCGCATACTTGTTTCTATCAAAGACAACTCGCTGATCATACAGTTTGTCTAAAGGAATTCAAATAAACCATAAGCACACCTCAATATCATATAACTTCTACATTTAACATTTCTGGGTGGTTGCTAGGGCATTGCTATGTTGTTGCTAGAACCCTGTTAGGGCACATTCACACTATACATTTTTGCATACATTTGCACTGTTTTTTCATTATTTTTCTATGTAAACAGGCGCTAAATGGACATCTTTTTCTGTTGCTCCATCTCACTCTGTTTTCAGCAACTTTGTGAAGGAACACCACGTTTCTTAGACGCCGTGCCAGGTTAAAAAGAATATCTACTTTTAAAAACGTTGTTCTACTTTTTTTTGTTCAATTTTTTTGGTGTTAGAACACGTTCAGACTGCACGCCCTCTTAGGTGGTGGATTGGGTGTTTTGGTTGGTTTTATTTTTGTCTTTTATTATCATCTGCTAGGTGAAAATTGAAAGGCTGATCATTTTCAAAAGTAACAGCATACTTTTAGTTGAAACTCTTAACCCTAAGTATGAGTAATAGTAATAGTGACTAATCATAAAATAAGTTATTTTTGGCCTTTTGCCACATTTATTTATAACAATAGTACAGACGGGCCAAGAAAAGTTGAGGGAGGAAGTATCGGGAAATTAAACAAGCCAGACTCAAACTGGCATTGCCCACATGAGCACCACAGCTCGGTGACATGGAGCACGTGCTCTAACTGTTAGGCCACAGCTCTGTCATATTAAAATCAGATTTGAAGCGAGAACTAAAAGGCTAAATATTGCATTTCTTCAGATTCATAAAAAAGATAATTTCAGTGGTTCAATTTCAATGGTGAATAAGCTACTGTATATTTCCATTTATGTTTCTTTCTTCGTCTGCATGCCTTGCTGTCATAGCACGCGCGAGAGAGGTGACCGGCGTGCTAATGAGTCCTTAGTGGCACTGTTTGTGTTTACACCAGTTTATGTGCAGGCTGTTATCAAACTTTACATGAAGTAAACACTGTGTGTATGTGTGTAAGCTCTTCTATGAACCAGCATCACTTCTGCTTGCCTCCTGCCTGCTGTTTGTGTGCATATCTGCCCTGCATCTGTCTGCTAACAGTCATCCACATTTAAAGAGAGCCCCCTCTCCATCCATGTCTTTCTTTATCCTTGTCTTTTGTTGTTTTCAGTTTTAATGTGCTTTTATTTTTTATTTTTTTCATATTTGCACATTTGTTTTGCCAATGTTTTTACAGCATAGCTGCATACAGATAAAACAAACAATACAAAAAGTCAAAAATATACAGTGAAACTAGCACATAAAGATACAAGGGATGACATTAAATAATACAAATGAAACTATGAATGAAGTAAATAGAATTTACAATAATAGAAGTACAGAAGAGCAATGGACAAATTTGACATAAGTTTAATGATAGATGCAGACTAAAAACAGATCACTCTTGCTTTTTGTGCAATATTACATTTAACAGCGAAGAAGGTGACTGGGCTATTCCTCCTTAAAGATCGTAATAGAGAGAAAAGGAGAGAAGTGGATAGAATGGGAGAGGAAAAATAGCAATGCAGTATTCGGGTGGAGGTGGGTGGGGACAGGCTGCTGTATCAGCAGAATATGAGCAGCCCTCTCTTTTCCTCCATCCACCTCCCTCTCTCTCTCTCTCTCTCTCTCTCTCTCTCTCTCTCTCTCTCTCTCTACCCACCCCTACTCCTCCATGCTGGTGTCTGGGGAACTCAAGGGCAAGTACTCAGCTGTCACCTCCCCCTCTCTCTTTCCCTGTCCCAGCCCTGCTGAACATTTACCTAACAGAGCACAGTCACCTTACCTTACCACACACGGGACAGTCTCCCCCCATAAAACATGCAAAACATCAGTAACAAAACACAACAAGCTTGAAAACAAAACATACAGACAATGATCTAACATCACCTTGAGAGCATAACAAAAATTAACATTCAGAACATGAGTTAAAGTCACCTATAGGACATATGGAACATAGTCACCTATGTTATATATAGAAAGCCTTTACTAGAACATATAAAAGGCAAAGAACAGAGTCACCTCACTTACATAATAGAATGAAACAGAAAAAAGCTCCAAAAAAAAAGGTTCCACATCATTGAACACAGTTGGGTTGACATGAAATGTCAAGCAGTAACAAAAGTGTTCGGCAGTGTGACATTCCATACTTCATCTAAAACTATTTTTGGGACATTTCCTTTCAGGCTATAATTATTATTATTAAACATGCAGTTTCATGACCTTATTATATTTGTACACCACAGGACTGAACTGCAAAAAAGCACATGAAAAAAAGCATAATTTAACGGCATGTTATTTGTCAACTACCCTGGTATCTACACAGCACATGTTGGAGTACACATGAGGGAGTGTCATCAGAGTGTCAAAAGTTGAATAGGTGTTAAGCATCTGTTTTGCATTGTAGAGTGTGAAGTGTTTGGAATCTGTTTAATAGACCTTATTCAGAGTAGGGCCATCTTTAAATTTTGACTGGAATGAAAATGAGGCTGTGAGTGATACACTTACAGTGTCTTACATGGGTTAAAATGTTGTTTTTAAGTGTTATGGATCATTCAGCTGATGAAACATTGAAAGAACCCCTGTTCCCTGAAGAAACTGTGGGCTCTATTTTCGTAAGCGTTCAAAGCACAGAGCTACACGCAAAGACCATGTGCTATGTCTTATCCAATTTTGGTACCAGCGTAAAGCACAAGTGGGCATGGGTGGGAGTGTTCGTGCTACCTGTGGGTGTATGCGTGCAAACTGTTGGTGTATTGGGTAATGAGGTGGCACAAGCGCAATTTGCTATATTCCTGAGGAATAGGTCATCGAGCTAAGATGTTTCAAAAGTAGATCTGTTTTCAGTCTAAATACAGTTCCTATATTTGCAGTTTGGAGATTCCATCAGCAGGTGGTAATAAAGTTAATTTCCAAAGTCTGAAAATATTGTGGAACATCAAATTATGTCCCTGACAATTGCTGTTACATGAAACAAAAATGTATGAGAACTATTTATAGGTCATAGTTTATTTTTTTATTTTAATTATTATTATATTAAAATTTTAAAATTGTATTTACAATTGCATTTATGATCTAATTTGTATTGGTATTTTTTTTTAGTCACTGCAAGAGAGGCCGGTGAAAGAAGTTGGAGAGGGTAAAATGTTTGGATTTGTTGAGCTTTTTATGACCATTTAGTTTATTTGATTATATTTTCATTTTGTTTGAAGTGTAATTTGAATTTAGAAATAATTTTGGTTGAATTTTTTCATGTTTCAATAAATGAATTTAATTTTCAAAATCAAAATCGACCGATAAAAGTGAAGTGCGTGCAGACACAAGCACTGTTAATTCTAGTCATGATTTGTGTGTCAGTAGATAAAAAAATATTAATAATATTTACACTTCTATAACCGAACGTACATCCAAATCCTGATGAGAATCACATTATATAGGAGCATGTCACTATCCTTGAAATATTTTTATTCTTCTAATTCAATGCCTACAGTCCATTTACACAACAAACTTCTCATGAATATGCTGTCATTGTTTATATCACTGGTGCTTGACAGGAAATGGACTATATAATATGATGCAGATGCTGCAATAAATGGAGAAGAACCTCCAAATGAAACTGCACTTGTACCAGGCCATTAGCATGTTGCGTGCAATATTTCGCCAAACCCACTTGTGCCTAGACTTAGCACATACCTGCATGAAAATACCAAAACTTCATGTACATGCCCATTGACTTTGTGCTTATGATTTATGGCATAGTGCAGCGCTTAGTGCTAGCACTCTTAAAATAGGGCCCTGTAAGTCTATCCCACACAGCCTTGCATGTATTCAGGTCAAAAATCAAATGTGCCGCTACTGTTAATAAGGTATATTGAACAGATGCCAAACACTTCACACTCTACACTTCAAAACAGATGCTTAACACCTATTCAACTTTTGACAGCTACTAAATTCCTTATACAGCACTGACCTCATTTTCAAATTTGGTAGCAGTTTTTTTTTTTTTTTTTTTTTTTTCACTGTTAACAAGTTAACATGTGCAACAATGTTACCAAACCTGTCTCCTAGCAACTGGTCTAGCATATTACAAAAACCATAACATCAATCAATACAAAACAGTTACAAAACAGACTTTAGACAACTGATCTAAAGGTTTCAAAATATCAGCAGACCAACAGTTCCAAAATGACAACAATCCAACAGTTCTAACATAACAACAGTCACACAGTTACAAAATAATAACAATCCAACAGTTCCAAAAAATAAAATTACCACCAGTCCAGCACCATAAACAAAACAGTCTTCTTACAACCAATGTGACAATGTTACAAAAACGTTTTCCAACAGTATATAAGTGTCATAACTTCAATCTCTCATCAAACAATCCTTGTTCAAAATCTCCCATCAAAGTCGCCTAGTTATATAACAATGTTCAACACTGCTCAGTCCAACACAGTTGCCTAAGCAGTCTCCTAGCAACTGATCATTACATAAACAACCACACCAACCAATAAAACAGTTACAACTCTAAGCAATCAATCCAACTGTTACAAAATAAAAAATATTATCAGAAATCCAGCACCTTTAACAAAGAAATCTCTTTACAACCAAACTAATTCTGTTTCCAAGCTATTGGTTACAATGTGTCACCATGTCAATCTCCTGTCAAACAATCCAATGCTTTTATCAAAGCAGTTTCCTAGCAACTCTTCCAACACTATAACCAAAACGGTCTCCAAACAACCAATCCAACACTGTAAACAAATCCCATTCTCAAGCAACCAATCTAGCATAGTTATATTATAATACATATAATACAGCATCTCCAACATCATCATTGGTTTGCAATCCAACTCTCGGCTTCTGATAGCTCACACACAACACTCAGACTGGTTCTGAGCTCTCCCTCCCACAGATCAGAGCACTATCTCGATGGCGCTCTCAGGAGACCATAGGCAGGGCGGAAACAAATATGTTCTCTGACTTCGGACTATCTGACACAATACGCCACTGCTACACAGTTTGGCAGCAGCGACAAGGGAGCTTGCGGAGTGTGTGAAAATGTGAGTGTTTGTTCCTGCAATATGCCTTTCTGCTTGGAGACTGCACTACATGTCTATGTGTTTATTAGTTCTATGTTTATTAGTGTAAGGGGCTCTGTGCCTTTTGCCTAAATTAATAAGAATTCACTTTGGATTTTAAGCAATGCCACCATGAGCATCAAGACTATGATACTAACAGACTTTAGGTATACAGCCACTAGAGATTTCTTTTCGTTATTAAAAGTTACATCAAATTACATAAACTGCAATAAACAAAATGGCACCTGTGTTGTAATTCAGAGCTGATCCACAATAAAGACTCATTAAAAAAAAAAATAAAAACAGTAGAAAACAATCTTGCCTGAAATTAATTGCAGCATACATACACGCACAATTCTCCTGTAATCATCTTTCTCGGGAGGGCTGTAGAAATAGAATTGATCTCCTATATAGGCAAAAGCAGCATCTACCTTTGACAGCAAAAAGTGATTTTGTCCCCGTAGGGGGCTCTTTTATATCTTAATTATTTATTGTTAATGAAA
The DNA here is from genome assembly GCF_019703515.2 of Myxocyprinus asiaticus. Classification (NCBI taxonomy): domain Eukaryota; kingdom Metazoa; phylum Chordata; class Actinopteri; order Cypriniformes; family Catostomidae; genus Myxocyprinus; species Myxocyprinus asiaticus. The sequence continues at coordinate 33,672,407 of NC_059376.1, read as the reverse complement.
TTAAATGGGGGAGTAAATGGAGACTTTTACTCAAGTCTCAGATTTTTCTCCTGAGAAAAAGACCCAAGTAATCTCACATGTGTCTTCTCTACAATTCAAGAAGAAATTTCAACAATGTCTCAAACTGTGCTCAAATTTGCCAAGATACTAAAGTTTACAATCAATAGATTTCAGTATGAACTCAAACATTTCTCATTAAATTCTTCCAAGATCAAATCATCTGAGCAATGCATCCACGTAAATTTAATACTCTAACTGTAAGGCTGCATTTACACTGCAAGGCTTTAATGCACAGATCCAATCTTTTGACCATATCCGTTTTTTTGTCTCGTCTGTTTACATTCACTGAAGACACGACTCGTATCTGATATCAGTGTTTACATTAATCTCCCACCCAAACTCGAATGATTCCATTACTGATCGCTTTCACTTATGAGTGCTACGGTTCACCCTGGGTTTTGAATGGCCTTGTGCTTTTTAATATTTTCAAAAGTAGGCAAAATTGCACACAAAAGCAACTTTTCACTGCTGCCATGGTAAGCATGGCTTTAATGAATTCAACATCGGTTAGACGAGTGTGGCTAAAGACCTATTCGGACAGGATTAGTTTTCCTGATATATGTCTGTAAATAGGTTAATTATTACTGTGGACATCTGTAATATTTACCGTCAATTTGCATGCAGAGGATAAGCATAACAAATCACATATATGGGTGAGTATACAGCATTTGCACACTGCTGTCACGTGTAACTGACGTATTTAGAAAATGTATGATGTGCTTATTAATTATGCAAGACATATTAAACATGATCATATACTGCATCTGTGATTATAAGGAGAAATTGATTGGACTATCTGGCTAAATACAACAGAACTGCTGACATTATCAAGCCTGTAATCCTGTATTTCACTCTTGAATTAAAAATATGGACAATCCCTTCACACTGTGTAATTTTATGTTCCGAAACACGGGGCTCAACATAATTTCCCGCACTCACTCTGCTTATATCATAATCAAAAACTGCTTGTTTCTCTTTTACATGGGTAAATATTTAATATTTAAAGGGCTCAAGGGTTGGAAAGAGCAGATTTAAGGGCTTTTTATTAATTCACACTGGATTAATATTGCCAGGGGTTATTTTTTTTTGACCGTTTCATAGTAGGTAATTACGCTGTAATTTTTACCGGAAAATTACGGACATTCGCACGAGAAAAAAATGACTTAGAAGCTCTGGTAATTATTACATTGCTCCACCACGTCCCCATATAAAAGTAATTCCATTCGAATTGGGCTAGAAGTCTGGTGGGACCAAGTCCACACATTTGACGACAAGGAGTGGATACAAAACTTACACCTAAACAAGAGAAGCTGACTTCTTGTACGAGCGCCTACAGGCACGTCTGCTTCATAAGGACACGCAGATAAGAAATGCCAAGGGGAAACAGACATGTGTGTTTAGACATAGGTCAGATGTCCAGATATCAGATATGTATCTGATTTAAAACCACATTTGGAAGTGGCTCAGATCAGATGCGAAAAAATCAGATCTCGTGCATTTACACATGTGCAACAATATCCGATCTGTGTCAGATGTGAGTAAAAAATCCGATTTTTTGTGACAGTGTAAACACAGCCTAAGTCAACAATTTGTCTAATGTCTTTACATGTACAGCCAAACACTGAAAACAATATAAAAAAGCTCTTAATAAAAAACAGACGCGTACGCGCGCACTCACACAAAACATGTTTATAGATTTTGTACTTATCGCTATTTTCTCTTGTCAAAATGTAAACAGACAAGTACATAAGACATGCACTTTCATGTGTGTCCATCGTGTAGTGCTAACACATTTATGACTTTGCCCCATCAAAAGAACACAATTTAACGTTGTTGACTTACTGAGAATAATCTGTATGATTGTGCATGTAAATGCACCCTAAGGAACTTTAGAAAAAAACATCTAAAGAAGTTGATACTTTACTGAAACTTAACTGAGCTAGAGTATATACACTAAGAGCATCCTCTGATAAATGAAATGTTCCTCTGGGGTATTAATTACATTCCGCCATACATACATGGCATTTTATCATTCCATCATTGTTATTTTCATCAAGAGAGAAGCTTTATTCATTTCTTACTGATACCAGATTTCTCTCTCTCTCTTTTTTGCTCTGTCTGTAAGACAGATAAGGAGAGGACGTCCATGCCATGTGAAGGTCATGTGTCTGCAGCAGGAAGCGGGCTGAGGCAGCAGGGTGGTTCGCTTCTCTAATCTAATCTAAAAGGGAAGAGGCTTCCGAGGGAGATGCAATTTCAGAGGCCCAAAAACAGCAGCTTCAAATGTGGCTTATCACATTAGCTTGCCATCACAAAATAGGATTTCTCTACTGTAACAGCAGAGTGGACCCATTACAAATGACTTAAGCACAGAGATCAGTAAGTCAATAGGAAAAAAGAATCAATATATATCAGAAATAATTCCCCCCCCCCCCCACTCCCCCCCAAAAAACATGTTATTCCACCCACCAAACATCTCCGCCAGCATCGGCACCTCCCAGACTCTCAGATCTGTCATTAATCATGCTGAGATTTCAGGGTTGGATAGGATAATTATGACAGGAGGGGAAAGAGAGAAGTGAGGTGTGGATTTTAAGGTTAGAGGAAAGAGGCAAGTTTGAATAGCAGAGATAAGTATGGCAGTTAGAAGGTGACAGTTTGGAAAGAAAAAGAGAAATAACAAGAGAAAGAGAGAAAGAGAGAGACTGTCTCACCTCTGCTGCGTGTGATCCATCAAACAAGGGAAAAACACAAGAATTCATCATAGCAGAGCATTCGGACTGTGCAAATCAACATTATGTGAAATCACCCATCGGCAAGAGGAGGAGGAGGTGTAAAATGAAAACAAATAAATCAAAAGTAATAAATAAATAAATAAATAAAAATAAAACACTGCCAGACTTTATCTGTTTCTTTGTTTGTCTGAAGTTGTTTTTTTGGGAAATGTTGGAAACAAAACATGAGTGGAAGTTATAACGTTTGGTTTGTATGGCATGGACATGAGTGTGTTCGAAATGTAAATGTAATGTGTGCATGAATGTGTTTAAGGTTGTGTGTACTAAATGTGTTGCACAGCATGCATGAGTTATAAGACTGCTTTGGAAAAGAATGCAAGTATGTATTTGAGTGTTTCTTCAACAATAGAGACTTTTACACTGGCGGCCAAAAGTTTGGAACAATGTACAGATTTTGCTGTTTCGGAAGGAAATTGGTACTTTAATTCACCAAAGTGGCATTCAACTGATCACAAAGTATAGTCAGGACATGACTGATGTAAAAAACAGCACCATCACTATTTGAAAAAAGTCATTTTTTATCAAATCTAGACAGGCCCCATTTTCAGCAGCCATCACTCCAACACCTTATACTTGAGTAATCATGCTAAATTGCTAATTTGGTACTAGAAAACCACTTGCCATCATATCAAACACAGTTGAAAGCTATTTGGTTGGTTAAATGAAACTTAACATTGTCTTTGTGTTTGTTTTTGAGTTGCCACAGTATGCAATAGACTGGCATGTCTTAAGGTAAATATTAGGTCAAAAATGGCAAAAAAGAAACAGCTTTCTCTAGAAACTCGTCAGTCAATCATTGTTTTGAGGAATGAAGGCTATACAGTGCTTGAAATTGCCAAAAAAAAACTCAAGATTTCATACAAAGGTGTACACTACAGTCTTCAAAGACAAAGGACAACTGGCTCTAACAAAGAAAGAAAGAAATGTGGAAGGCCAGATGTACAACTAAACAAGAGGATAAGTACATCAGAGTCTCTAGTTTGAGAAATAGATGCCTCACATGTCCTCAGCTGACAGCTTCATTGAATTCTACCCGCTCAACACCAGTTTCATGTACAACACTAAAGAGAAGACTCAGGGGTGCAGGCCTTATGGGAAGAATTGCAAACAAAAAGCCACTTTTGAAACACAAAAACAAAAAGAAAAGGTTAGCGTGGGCAAAGAAACACAGACATTGGACAACAGATAATTGGAAAAGAGTGTTATGGATCTGAACCCCATTGAGCTTTTGTGGGATCAGCTAGACTGTAAGGTGCGTGAGAAGTGCCTGACAAGACAGCCACATCTATGGCAAGTGCTACAGGAAGCGTGGGGTGAAATGTCACCTGAGTATCTGGACAAACTGACAGCAAGAATGCCAAGGTTCTGCAAAACTGTCATTGATGCACGTGGAGGATTTTTTGATGAGAACTCTTTGAAGTAGTATAAAAAGTTCTGATTGTTTTTTTGTTTTTGTTTTTTTTAATTGTAATAGTAATTTTTCATGTTATTAATGTCCTGACTATATATTGTGATCAGTTGAATGCCACTTTGGTGAATAAAAGTTTAAAAAAATTTCCATAAGTGCAAAATCTGTACATTATTCCAAACTTCCAAACTTTTGGCCACCAGTGTATGTCTCAGGGGTTGATTTTTATTTAACTGTGTGTATTTAGGATACATAAATACTAGGGCTGTCGATTTAACATGTTAATTTAGTGCGATTAATTATATAAAAATAAATACAATTACAGTAATCATGCCCCCTAAAGCGTATGTAAATTACTGTGGCAGCGAGGGCATGGTCAAGCGTCCGTCCGGAGAGAGAGAAAGTGGTAAGGGGGATTGCACCTGAGCTAGATTATGTTTAACACCTGTCTCTAATTCCAGTGAGCATGTGGAGAGTGGCACATAAGCAGCCACGCCACCAGCAGAGAGGAGAGAGTGTCTGGCACAAGGAAGGCCACGGTGCTCTTGAAGCTGTTGCGTTTAATCTATTGTGTTTGTGAAGCTGATGTGTTTGAGTGACTACATGTCTATGAAGCTGTTGAGTTTGTGAAGTTGTAAAGCACTTAAGTGGCCGATTAAAAGTCTTATCTGAACCTGGAAAACCCGCTTCCCTGTGTTCTCCTTCCCTTCTGCCGTGAAGCTGTTACAATTGCGTAATAAAAGTACGGATTTTCCTACCATACTAGCAATTCAAGCTTGAAGTACATCTGTTTTTATGAGCCGAGTCAATGCGCCTCAACAAACCTCACAAGCAGCACAGCCACAGAATGAGAACTGGTGCATAACAGGTGGGTGAAGCAAAACACTTTTAAAGTGACAGTGAGACGCTCCAAACGAGCCCACTGAGGCACACACATGTACATAGAGTAATAATTTAAAAACAGCGCAGACGTAACAGAACATATTCTGAGAATTGGACACACTGACGAACTCAATGCAAAACAGATTGCTGTCAACTGTAGGCTTGTTCAATGATATGAGAATAAAACAAACAATATATTGAATTCTTAAGCCACTTTTGTATTGTGTAATCAACTCTTTATTCATCTGCCAGAATAATGCAATTTATTTCATAATGAATTTCAATTTGTATTTTATATTTATTATAGGCCTTACATACTGTATTATATTTAAGCAATATCACACGAGCAAGAGTGCGATATTGCCCTACATCAGCACTGCTGTGATTCGGCCGCAGGCAGAGTGCCGTAGGTAATCACAGCAGTGCTGATTTAGGGCCATATAGCACGATTGCGAGTGTGATATTGCTTATATACAACAGTTCAATGAACAAGTAAAACTGAAGAGCTTTTTGAAGATCAGCATTCTCAGTGGAAAAATAGCAGTCCAAGCGGGAGTATTTCTCGCGCAAGAGTCATTCACTATAGAAACCGCAATCTTCTCCGCCATTTTGAACAGTACTTTCTTTCCAATGTGGAAACTCCAGTAAGAGGTATGTGCCTTGAGTTTGTGTAATTAATCAGTCTGTTGTGTCTTTCAGCTGTGATGTGCCGTAATGCTGAAGTTTAAAGCCGTTTAAAGCTATTTCCTAGCTTTAGTAGTGTAGATAGTAATACGAGCAATCATGGAGCGCTGTTGTATATAAATACCGGCTGACGCAGATTCACTTCACGTCACCTAACTGGCTCATATTACACACAAAATTTATCTTTTGCCACCACCTGCTGGCTAACATATGTAATGTAAAAAAAAAAAAAAAAAATACATGTAAGAGACACATATACATTAACTCTTAACACATATGCACTACTCTTACACTTTAGTTTAGAACAGCAGGAACACAAGCAGAGTGATACACAGTGAAGCGTCCAAGTGCTGATGGTGTCAGACCATCAGTGCTCAAGGAATGTCTCTCGTCCAGTCAGATTTATAAATATTAGGAGTGAAACGATTCACTCATCTCATGATTCGGTTCGTTTCACGATACTGAACTCACGGTTCGGTTCATGATTTTTTAAACTTAGCCTGAATCAAGAAAAGTTAAGAATGATTTATTATTATTATTATTATTATTATTAATTTAAATATATGCAAAACAGTTTCTTTGCTTTAATCAGCCCAGAACAGGGCAATGGTGACACCAAATGAGAATATTAGCTAATAATTATGTTAGATACATATGTTGCTTACACACTGTCACTGATTACATACATTTAAAATATTTTAAATTAAAATAGTATTTTTTTCAAAAATGCATGCAGTATTTAATGGAAGTGCATGCTTATCCAGTTAAATCATAATAATTTACTGATGAAATCAAATCAGACATGACATTTGAAATTATGATTATATATACAGTATATATATATATATATATATATATATATATATATATATATATATATATATATATATATATATACACAGGTGCATCTCAATAAATTAGAATGTCGTGGAAAAGTTCATTTATTTCAGTAATTCAACTCAAATTGTGAAACTCGTGTATTAAATAAATTAAATGCACACAGACTGAAGTAGTTTAAGTCTTTGGTTCTTTTAATTGTGATGATTTTGGCTCACATTTAACAAAAACCCACCAATTCACTATCTCAAAAAATTAGAATATGGTGACATGCCAATCAGCTAATCAACTCAAAACACCTGCAAAGGTTTCCTGAGCCTTCAAAATGGTCTCTCAGTTTGGTTCACTAGGCTACACAATCATGGGGAAGACTGCTGATCTGACGGTTGTCCAGAAGACAATCATTGACACCCTTCACAAGGAGGGTAAGCCACAAACATTCATTGCCAAAGAAGCTGGCTGTTCACAGAGTGCTGTATCCAAGCATGTTAACAGAAAGTTGAGTGGAAGGAAAAAGTGTGGAAGAAAAAGATGCACAACCAACCGAGAGAACCACAGCCTTATGAGGATTGTCAAGCAAAATCGATTCAAGAATTTGGGTGAACTCCACAAGGAATGGACTGAGGCTGGGGTCAAGGCATCAAGAGCCACCACACACAGACATGTCAAGGAATTTGGCTACAGTTGTCGTATTCCTCTTGTTAAGCCACTCCTGAACCACAGACAACGTCAGAGGCATCTTACCTGGGCTAAGGAGAAGAAGAACTGGACTGTTGCCCAGTGGTCCAAACTCCTCTTTTCAGATGAGAGCAAGTTTTGTATTTCATTTGGAAACCAAGGTCCTAGAGTCAGGAGGAAGGGTGGAGAAGCTCATAGCCCAAGTTGCTTGAAGTCCAGTGTTAAGTTTCCACAGTCTGTGATGATTTGAGGTGCAATGTCATCTGCTGGTGTTGGTCCATTGTGTTTTTTGAAAACCAAAGTCACTGCACCCGTTTACCAAGAAATTTTGGAGCACTTCATGCTTCCTTCTGCTGACCAGCTTTTTAAAGATGCTGATTTCATTTTCCAGCAGGATTTGGCACCTGCCCACACTGCCAAAAGCACCAAAAGTTGGTTTAATGACCATGGTGTTGGTGTGCTTGACTGGCCAGCAAACTCACCAGACCTGAACCCCATAGAGAATCTATGGGGTATTGTCAAGAGGAAAATGAGAAACAAGAGACCAAAAAATGCAGATGAGCTGAAGGCCACTGTCAAAGAAACCTGGGCTTCCATACCACCTCAGCAGTGCCACAAACTGATCACCTCCATGCCACGCCGAATTGAGGCAGTAATTAAAGCAAAAGGAGCCCCTACCAAGTATTGAGTACATATACAGTAAATGAACATACTTTCCAGAAGGCCAACAATTCACAAAAATGTTTTTTTTATTGGTCTTATGATATATTCTAATTTTTTGAGATAGTGAATTGGTGGGTTTTTGTTAAATGTGAGCCAAAATCAACACAATTAAAAGAACCAAAGACTTAAACTACTTCAGTCTGTGTGCATTTAATTTATTTAATACACGAGTTTCACAATTTGAGCTGAATTACTGAAATAAATGAACTTTTCCACGACATTCTAATTTATTGAGATGCACCTGTATATATATATATATAAAACAAAACAAAAAAAACCCGTCCCATCTCCACAGTGCGCATCGTCACATTTTTGAACCGTGATGTATTGTGCCACAATAAACCGTCGGAGGGTTGCCAACCATTCCGTATAATATGGAATCATTCCGTATTTAGAACATCAAAGCAGCGTTCTGTATTAAACCCATATGGAACGCAGTTTGTCCCGTATAGGCTACATGTAGATTAGAGAGGTGTATATAAATGTGCAATTGGTAATGTCTGTGCAAGGTAGCGGTATGTACAGTTACTGAATTAAAGAGTGAACTTACATATATACATGAGATGTGTTTGTGCGTGCACACGTGAGAGTGAGAGCTCTCTATCATTGGTTGTTGCTACATTAACTGGATCATCCAGGCTGGATGCTAGCTGACAGTGGCGGGAGGTTTAACTTTACAGCGAGAATCTCATGATGGCAACTGTTACTAGTCCACCTTGTAAAAGAAAAAAACTTTTACAGAAATATAAACCAGAATGGGAGACCGAGAACCCTTGGCTTGGCGAAGTCCAGGGAAATATGTATATGGCAAATTGTAAATTATGTAGGAGAGATTTTTCTGTAAGCCATGGCAGAGTTTGCGATGTCAAACAACACGCGTCCACAGAGACTCATTGACGTAACGACTGACAGAAAAGGACCCAAGGAGCAATTTCTAGATTTTTCGTGTCACCCGCCTCCACATCACCAGAGGCTGATATGGTAGGCTACTGATTCAAATGTCAAAATTTATTTCAAGATGCACTCCAAAATCTCTCAGATAAATATCATGTATAGCCAATATATGTGTGTGTGTGTGTGTGTGTGTGTGTGTGTGTGTGTTTGTTTTATATATATCTGTATTCCTTGTACACACATGACTGTGTGGCAACACATAGCTCCAATGCCATCATTAAGTTTGCTGATGACACGACGGTGGTAGGTCTGATCACTGACAATGATGAAACAGCCTACAGAGAGGAGGTACACACTCTGACACACTGGTGTCAGGAGCACAACCTCTCCCTCAACATCAGTAAGACGAAGGAGCTTGTGGTGGACTTCAGAAGAAAAGACAGAGAACACAACCCCATCACCATCAATGGAGCACCAGTGGAGAGAGTCAGCAGCTTCAAGTTCCTGGGTGTCCACATCACTGAGGAACTCACATGGTCCATCCACACTGAAGTCGTTGTGAAGAAGGCTCATCAGCGCCTCTTCTTCCTGAGACGGCTGAGGAAGTTTGGAATGAACCGCCACATCCTCACACGGTTCTACACCTGCACTGTGGAGAGCATCCTGACTGGCTGTATCTCCGCCTGGTACGGCAATAGCACCGCCCACAACCGCAAAGCACTGCAAAGGGTGGTGCGAACTGCCAGACACATCATCGGAGGTGAGCTTCCCTCCCTCCAGGAAATATATACAAGGCGGTGTGTGAAAAAAGCTCGGAGGATCATCAGAGACTCCAGCCACCCGAGGCATGGGCTGTTCTCACTGCTACCATCAGGTAGGCGGTATCGCAGCATCAGGACCCGCACCAGCCGACTCCATGATAGCTTCTTCCCCCAAGCAATCAGACTTTTGAACTCTTGATCTCCCACGATCAAAATACATCAGCACTGCACTTTATTACCCTTACTCTTATATCTCACACCGGACTGTCATAAATTATATTATTATTATTATATTATGTTCTCTCTTAACAACTGACTATCAACCGACAGCCTGAATGTCAATACAGTACAATACTGTACATTCTATATATATATATACTTTTTTTATATATTTTTATTTTTTATCTTTATTGAATAATGTGTATCTATATAGTGCGTATTGTATACTGTACAGTGTATGTTATTATTTGTATACTGTTGAGTTTAATTAAGTGTATAACAGATGTTTAAATTGTGTTGTGTTAATCTGATGTTATTGTAAATTGGTTTATGTTTCATCACTGTCACGACTGCTATGTTGATCGGAACTGCACCCAAGAATTTCACACACCATTGCACTTGTGTATATGGCTGTGTGACAATAAAGTGATTTGATTTGATTTGATTTGATATATATATATATATATATATATATATATATATATATATATGCGAATCTCCGCTCTCTTCCGAACAAAACGGACGAACTACATCTCCTCACCCGCACAAACAAGGACTTTTCAACCTCTGCTGCCTTGTGCTTCACAGAAACCTGGCTGAGTGAACCCATTCCGGACAGCGCGTTACATCTGCCGGGCTTTCAGCTGTTCAGAACGGATCGCATCGCTGAGTTAACGGGGAAAATAAGAGGTGGTGGAACATGCTTTTACATCAATGAAAGTTGGTGTACAGATGTAACAACGTGAAAGAGGATGTGCTTTCCTAATTTGGAAGCGCTCTTTATTAACTGTAAGCCTTTCTACTCACCGCGGGAGTTTTCTTCGTTTATTCTGGTGAGTGTTTACATTGCGGCAAACGCGTGTTTGAATGCCACGCTGCAACAGCTGGCTGATCAAATCACAGACACGGAACAACAATACCCGGACTCAGTTATTTTTATTCTTGGGGATTTTAACAAAGCAAACCTCACACGTGAACTGCCCAAATATAAAAAGCACATTACATGCCCCACCAGAGACAGAAATATACTGGATCACTGCTACACAACAATAAAGGATGCATTTCGCTCTGTTCCTAGAGCAGCTTTGGGACTATCTGATCACTGTCTGGTTCATTTTCTTCCAACCTACAGACAGAAATTAAAATCTGCTAAGCCTGTAGTAAGGACTGTAAAGAGATGGACCAACGAAGCAGAAATGGAACTACAAGCCTGCTTTGACTGCACTGATTGGAGTATTTTTGAGGCTGCAGCCACAGACCTGGACGAGCTCACAGATACTGTTACATCATATATCAGTTTCTGTGAGGATATGTGCATTCCTACTAGGACTTATTTAATATTTAACAATGACAAACCATGGTTTACAGCGGAACTCAGGCAGCTTCGTCAGGCCAAACAGGATGCTTACAGAGTTGGGGATAAAGTATTGTACAATTAGGCCAGGAACACACTGAATAAGGGAATCAGAGTGGCTAAAAGATGATACTCTGAGAAGCTGAAAAACAAGTTTTCATCTAATGACCCTGCATCAGTGTGGAGTGGCATGAAACAACTTACGAATTACAGGACTCCTACCCCCAACCCTGTGGTGGACCAACAACTGGCTGACGACCTGAATGTGTTCTACTGTAGATTTGAAAGGCCCAGTCTGACACCCCACACCCACTCTGATCTTCACTTCACTTCACACAACACCAACACCTCCTGCAACCCCCCTCCTGCTACTCAGCCTGCACTTAAGATCTGTGAAGATGATGTGAGCCGCGTCTTTCGACAACAAAGGATAAGGAAAGCACAGGGCCCAGATGGCGTTTCACCTGCATGTCTTAGATCCTGTGCTAACCAGCTGGCCCCCATCTTCACACAGATCTTCAATAGATCACTGGAGCAGTGAGAAGTCCCATGCTGCTTCAAACGTTCCACTATCATCCCCATCCCAAAGAAACCAAAAATTACAGGACTTAATGACTACAGAGCTGTCGCCCTGACGTCTGTGGTCGTGAAGTCATTTGAGAGACTGGTGTTGCCCCACCTAAAGGACATCACTGGACCCTTTCTATATCCCCTTCAATTTGTTTATCGAGCAAACAGGTCTGTGGATGATGCAGTCAACATTGGATTGCATCATATTCTGCAACATCTGGACAGACCAGGGACATATGCAGGATTCTTTTTGTGGACTTCAGTTCGGCTTTCAACACCATCATCCCAGCTATTCTCCGGACTAAATTACACCAACTCTCTGTTCACATGTTTATCTGTCAGTGGATTACCAGCTTTCTGACAGACAGGCAGCAGCTTGTGAGACAGGGGAAATTCACTTCCAGCACCTGTACAATAAGCACTGGTGCCCCCCAGGGATGTGTGCTCTCCCCACTACTCTTCTCGTTGGACCCCACTCACCCTGCCCACTATCTTTCTGAACTGTTGCCTTCTGGCCGATGCTTCAGAGCTCTGAGCACCAGAACCATCAGGCACGGGAACAGTTTTTTCCCCCAGGCTATCCATCTCATGAACAGTTAAAACTGCCCCTTTGAGCAATAATTAATGTGCAATACACAGCTTAGTCTTTTTATATTATCCAACACATCCTACCTCTTCTGCCATTACATTCCTTTGCACTGTACATAACCAATTTGTATTTAGATTTGCACTATGTATGTGTATGTGTGTGTGTATGTATGTATGTATGTATATATATTCATATATGTGTATATGTATGTATGTATGTGTGTATATATATATATATATATATATATATATATATATATATATATATATGTGTGTGTGTGTGTGTGTGTGTGTGTGTGTGTGTGTGTATATATGTATATGTATATATATATAGGTATGTGTGTATATGCATGTGTATGTGTATGTATGTATGTATATATGTATATATACACACACACACACACATACATAAACATACACACATATGTATGTATATATATATATATATATATATATATATATATATGTATATGTGTATATATATATATATATATATATATATATATATATATATATATATATATATATATATATATATAGTCTATTATGTATTCTATATATACTTTTTTCTTTTCAATATTTATCTATTTTTTTATTCAATTTCAATTATTTTTTAAAAGTGTCATTGCTGTTTTTGTATTGTTGTGTACTGGAAGCTCCTGTCAAATTCCTTGTATGTGTAGGCATACATGGCAATAAAGCTCATTCTGATTCTGATTCTGATATATATATATATATATATATATATATATATATATATATATATATATATATGCTAATATCTGTGTTCTTGATCCTCATATTTGCATTTTTACTTTTAGGTTACTGCAGCTGAGTTGGCCCAAATTTACCACACTGTAAAGCACAATATGAGCTATGTCAGTGCTGACTATGCTAACAAATTACTTCATTGGACAGTCAGTGACTCAAAGATAGTGAAGAAAATTTCCTGTGGACGTACAAAAGCGGAGACTATTATCAAAAATCTCCTTGCCCCCAAGTCAGTTGCTGAAGTGGTTAATATTTTGAAGGGCTCCAAACCCATCCCATTTTCCCTTCAAACAAACACATTTAACAAGGGCAATCAAAAGATGTTTCCTCTGTCTATTCAGTATTTCACTCCTGAGAGTGGAGTAACCCAAAAAATGATTGATTTTGTGGAGAATCCTGATGAGTCTACTGATGGCATTGTGACATGTATAGAGCACAGTCTTGAACAACTGTCACTTACTCTAGATCAAGTGTCTGCATTTAGTGCAGACAATACAAATGTGAATTATGGTGTTCACAACTCAGTTTACATAAAGTTGAAGAAGAAGAATAGCTACCTCCTAACAGGCAACTGTCATGCCCACATTGTCCACAATACAGTAAAACATGCACTGGGTGAGTTTTTAGTTGATGTAGAGAACATTGTTCTCAAAATCTATGCATTCTTCTCAAGCTCTGCAAAAAGAAGAGAAAAACGTAAAGAATTTTGTGAGTTTTGTTATGTTGAGTTCCGTGAGTTTTTGCGTCATGTTGTGACCAGATGGCTGTCCCTGAACCCTGCGATCACTTGCCTCATGAAGAACTGGACTGCTCTTAAGTCCTACATAATTAGTCTTGGAGATGACTGTCCAAGGCACCTGAGGATATTGCTGAACCTGAACATGGATACAGAAGAGCTGCAAGAGGAAGATGTTGTAGAGGTTTATCTTCTCTTCTGCAATAATATTATCTCCCTCTTTGAAGAGGTGGTGAAGAATCTTGAAAAAGATGCCACAACATCTGTTGATTTGTATACCATCATGAAGTCTTTCATGGACAAGCTGATTCAGAGGAGAGATGATGAGTTCTATGGATATTTGACAAAACTGAAGCTCCAGGGTCTTCCCCCATCTGATGCAAACACTGCCAAAGAGGAGTTCAAAGCCTTCTTCAGCACTGCCATCAGGTATGTTAAGAAATGGTTTGAATTCTCTGAGGACAACTGGCTTTTTCACCTGCAACCTTTGTCTCTCCAGTCTGAGAAACTTTCCTTTGGTGATATGGAGAAGGCTGCAGAGACACTTAACCTCATTCAAAAACTACAACTCAACATGGATGCACTTTACGATGAGTGTGTCACTGCCAACCCCATTTTGGAGAAGCTGAGAGAACATGACCAGTGGCAGCATACAGACACAGCTAAAAAGTGGATGAAAGTGCTCCAAGCAGCAGATCTTCCAAACATACTGGCTTTAGTCTCATTTGTCCTGAGCATTCCATCATCCACAGGCTACGTGGAGAGTATATTCTCCATAATGAAAAACAAATGGAGTGACTCAAGGAACAGATGCTCTGCTGAACTCATGAAAAGCGAGCTGCTTATCACCATGAACTTTAACACACCATGTTATGAATTTTACAAAACTGTACTTCATGACAAACAAATCCTTGCTGCTGTGAGAAATGAGAAGAAGTACTCATGGAAAAAATGAGTGGGCTCTGAGAAGAAAAGAAAGAAAAAGTTTTTTGCATTTTTATCTGTTGAATTTTTGCACTTTTGTTTGCACTGTTCATAAAAAATGTGAAACATAAAAGACAAAACATTTCTACATTTACTGTAAGTAACATTTCTACATACATGTCTACATTTAATCAGTTGCTGTGTTTATAAAAAAGAAGTTGAGCTTATCAAAGCCTATTACATGCACATTAACTTTTTAACAAGCTCAACTGTCATGTAAAGTACTTCAAAAATAAAAATGACAACATGCACTTAAAAGAACAATCTGTTCCTCATAATTTCTGCAGTCACAATTCTATAGTGGTACTCAGGCAGGTGGTTTGTGTGTAACGGATGTGACATTTTAATATGATATTATAATTCTTTTTAGAATTAAATTGTACATAAATAGCTTAAGCAAAACGTGTTTACGTCTGAGATTCCTTTTAGCATTTAATTCAGGCAACAACAAAAAAAAGAGACATTTATTCACATACTTCTACAGACACTGAAATTACATAAACTATGTGGTACAGTACAAATATTTTGAGTGTCCCTTATACTGTCCCTTATTTTCCTATAAAGAACCAAGATTGTCCCTTATTTTCCTTTGCTGAAGTTGGCAAGCCTAGTTACACCCCTAATAAATATTTTTATTATTATGAATTATTTTTATAAATTATCTTTATTCTCAGCAAATTGTGCATAATTAATTGTGATTAATTAATTGGCATTCCATGTAGTTCGATTGACAGCCATAATAAAAACACAAATAAATGTACTTTCCACCAAAGACTGCAATGAAATGCAACAGATAATTTTAGACATTGTGGAAATGACATGGTTCATGACATTTCAGAAAAAATTACAGAATCCCCCTGTCATGCATGTACATACACTGTTGTAAGACAAATTACGTAAACTAGTTAGAGTTTGAAAAGTGTGTTTTATGAGAGTTCATTTTTTAGAAGTCCACAAAGACAAAAGTGCCTATAGTTAAAGAAATGACCATACATTTGAGTTGCATCCATTTGTCTCACTGAGCATGTGTGTGTTTGTTGCTTCGGCTAAACAGCGTTTTCATCACTCTCTGCCAGTTCCACCTGATTTCATCAACTTCTGCTGGAACAAACAGGCAGTTGGGCAGCAGCAAGTATCAGACTCGGAATGAAGAGACTTGTACAGAGAGAGAGAGAGAGAGAGAAGAGAGAGAGAGAAAGAGGCGAAAAGAAAGAGCGAAGTGGAGAGAAAACTGCCGGCATCTGCTACTTCATTAGCTGGTGAGGTTAAAGAGGTATTGCTTCAGCCTGGCAGAAAGAGAATGAAGAAATATCCACCTGGAGTCAAACACAATGGAGGAGATTGGCATGGGCCATTCGTCACTCTGAGAGGCTGGGAGTGCGAATAAGAGAGCCACTGCAGATGAGCCATGAGCAGACGATGAACACACACACACACACACACACACACACACACACACACACACTGGGCTAAACAGCTTGTCTGTGTTGATTTTTATATTCTCAGCTTGAGTTTAAGGTGTTCGGCCGGTTCACTGTAAAGGACAGTTCACTTTGACCTTGTTTAGAGACCTCTAAAAGATGTAACAGTGATCAATAACCTGGCTGCTGTGAAGGGAGAGGAAAAAAGGGAGTAACGGAAGAGGTGCATGGACAAACTGAAGCTCTTACAAAGTCCTTTTAAGGCATTTCTATACTTCCTATATACTTGAATAGGGAAAGACCGAAAACTCTAAAACTGTTTGTAAAATTCATCACATTTCAAATCAGGAATAAAAACTAACAATGGTATCATAAATGTTACCTCTTTAGCTCAAATCATGCTTAAGTTTTATGTGCATGCACGTTCTGAAAAAAATAAAAAAATAAAATAAAATAAAAATAAAAAGCTGATTAGTCATGTTTTACTGCAAGGCTGGACTTCCTTCCATTCTTACACCTGTCATATTCAACACTGCAATTTTTCCAAATCATTCTTCTATTACAAAGTATAACCAACTCAACCTTTCAGACCACCTGTCAGAGGTGACAATTAACCATAAACCAAATGGATTTCCATTTGTAACCAATTCAAATAATGGGAGTCACAGGGCACAAGACTTGATCTTAAGAAAATGACAAAATTCCTAGTTCACAACTAGTTTTGCTTCAGGACACAGATTTTACATTGTATATGAAAAGGTAACCCAACACAGAACTAAATCGATTATTGTACAAAGTAATTAAAAATAGAAATGAATCTTATAGTTTTAGAGTATGAGGGCTTGCAACCTGTCCGTGTTGGCATCCTCCAAATTTGCATTGCTTCTACCAACTGTCAGATGAATTTGCACCCAAATACCATAGAGTTTGGAGATGCGGAGGCAACTGAGATTCGTCCTCCGCCACCCAGATTGAGGTGAGTCACTACGCCACCATGAGGACTTAGAGCGCATTGGGAATTGGGCATTCCAAATTGTGGAGGAAAAGTTAAAAAAAAAAAAAAAAAAAAAAAAACAGAAAAAAAAAACATATCAGCCGACCACTAGTTTTTAGTATTTACAGTAGTTGCTTTCACTGCTGTCCACAATCAGAACAGATCTACAAACCTTTTTTAGGTTGTGACCTACTAGTTGAGAACGACTGCCTTAGAGCATCTGATCTCTACAGAGGCACAGTTGATCTGATCTAATATGTGGCTGAATAGATAAAAATATTTGCTTCATCAGTAGCTCCCCTTGAAAACTCTTGAAGTGAAAGACCCATCTGTTGCTGCACTAAGTCAGAAGAGCATCCCACAGTTAGTATGCCCTTCATAAAGGCTGATTTGTTACATAATAAAGTGATGAATGAGTAGGAAGATGGAGGCTAAGTGTGGTGGCACTGCGATCAGAGTTTCTTTACGGGTTATTAAGATGTACCTGGGTGTGACAGGGCATCAATAACTTTAGCGCTGGTAGAGATAGCCCGCTGAGAGGCAGATGGCATACATGACTGCATATCAGTGATTATGCAGCATAATTAAAGGCAATCATAATTTCACAAAGTTTCACTTGCACTTTTGCAAGAGGCTGCAGCAGGCGCAATTAAGACGTTATACTGCAGCTTGGGCGCAATGAGTGTCACAAGAAGAGAGCGAGAGAGAGTAAAAAGAGGCTTACAAAAGGCTTACAAAAATCGAATACTGTATATAAGCTCTGTGCAAATCAAGAGCAAGAGTACAGATAAAGGACAGTGTCAGTATGGAAACCAAAAGTTATATCAAACGGTTTCCAATGGTCTCCACATGTAATCGTAACCTGCAAGCCTGCTTTACAAAAAAATACATATCATGCAGGTCTCCCTCTTGGCAAACAACATGCTAGTGCTGTCTGGGGCAGCACACACTCACACGTGCACAGTGTAACAAAAAAGATTTGTGGTCAAAGCTAAGATAGCAATAAACGGACCCTTCACTAAGCTCCACCTCTATGGGTTACTATTGCTGGCTCAGACCATCTTTAGAGAACATTCCATAGAAATGATTTGGAGATTTCTGTGAGCAGCACGTTTTTCAGTAAAATGAGTTTATAAAGTGGTAAAAATTGGTATTATCTTACATGTGCTGGAATGAAGTGTTATATGCAAAGCAATTTTATCTGTTGATTCAAGATATTGTTAAATTATTTTAAACAAGTTACTTGACTAAAAAGTCAGGAGACAGAAAATCAGACTATAGCCGCTTTTCTACCATCGGGGCAGAACAGTTCTTGCAGGGCCAGGACGCTTTCTTTTTCCACTGTGGTGTGGTGAAATCAGGAGAATGTCCTTAACAGATCCATCTTTTGGCAACGGCATGAGAGGTAAGCATTGGAGCAAGTGCGCTATGGAGGTTGATCGCATATTCCAGTTTTTAGTACTGTTTTTTCCTTGGTTTTACCCTGCTAATACACAGAAAAGACATGGCCCATGTCGCAAAAAGGAAAGAGAGGTACTTAACACAAACACACAAAGGTTTAAGTTCCCAGGCTAGCTAAAAAATATATTTATTGACAAAATATTATATTACATGAAAATAGTGCATGAAAATATATTGATACATTTTGAGTTTTAATGAGCTAGTAATCTACTTCCCTGATGAAAAAGGCACGTAGAAAAATAAATGTAAGCTACAATACTAGTTAAACCATCATCATAAAGTCATGAAGATACACTAAACATACACACCAGCATGGTTGAGAATGGTTGAGTACGGTTAGCTAACCATGCTGAGTATTCCAGGCCGAGAATGGTTTATAATCCTGCCGTGCTGAACCATTGTTAAGTGGAAATGCTACCGTAACCATTCCGTACCGTGCTTAGAGCCGTTCTGTCTGACGGTGGAAAAGCGGCTTATGTGTATCCTCTCCGAGTACATTGTGACCAGTTCCATTGGGATTTTGGAGGTGGGGGAACCTTAAAATCATGCGAGAAATGACATGTACCCCAATACGTGAAAAAACAAAACAAACAAAAAAACGTAATACTTCAGAAATTAAATTATCCTTTGCAAATTATGTATTATTATTATTTTCTGAAATGAATGTATCTTTTACTCAAATTGTAATGGAAATATTATTATTTGTAATTAAATATTTTTATTAATTTACAAAGCAGTGCAAAACAGAAGCATGTTTACTAGTGGACCCTACTGTACTGTAACAAATATTCCAAATAAATAAATAAATAAAATTAAGTGAATAATAAAAAAGGCATTTGCACATAGATAAATATACATATAACGGAGACACCTTTACAGTGTGCTGGTTTAGTAAGATCTCTGCTTTTGATGCGCATGGTTCCAGATTCAAAATCCCTCCGGCTGCCAATTATTAAGCTTTTGAATAAAACAAGCAAAATTGCAACAGCATATCACCAGATATAAGAAACGGTGCACAGTTGGTTGAAAGTTTTGCAATTTACATGGAACAGGACAGGGCGTGTCTGTATTGGGAGTCGTGCTGTCATGCTGCTCCAGAACATGTTACCTTTTACCAATGTGCACAACTGACTAAAGTGAAGCAAATTAATTGGAAAGTTTTTTGAGCAAATTCACACACGAATGAGGACGTAATGTGTGATATGGATCAAACAAAAACTGGATTGTAACACGGTTAAATGTCGGAAACAATTTTTGGATAATTCCTGTAAAATTCTGTGTAAAACTCTCTAAATGCACAGGTCTTCCATCTACTTTAATAAAGAACAATTGCAAAAATTTGATTAATAATACAGCAAACTGCAACAGCAAAGCAAGGCAGGATTGGTTTGTAATGTTTTTAAGATGGGGCTTAGCAAAGGGTTATCTTTGAGAATTATACACTAAACTAGGAAGATAAATTAACTGAATGCTTTAAGCTAAGGAAATCATTTCCATTCATGCCAAATTAGTGTGTAAAATACTTTGAAAATCATATGCAATTTATTTTTTTAAACCACACATTAGTTATCTGAAACAGACTAGCTAATGAGGATACTACTGTCAGAGGACGTGTGTGTGTGTGTGTGTGTGTGTGTGTGTGATTCCTTATCTAGAGAGCACACAGTCTCACAGGATGATGGCCTCTTATTGCTGTCCTTGTGTGGACAGCAGTGATGGAAAAGCAGATGGAGGGTAGAAGTGTGTGTGTGTGGGGTGGGGTGGGGGGGGTGCAGGTTTGGTTGGTTTACGAGGACATTTTTTTTAGATTATTAACTGGTAATTACAAGGGTATTATGCTATAAATGTGGTTTATAAGGACATTTCTATTGTCCCCATAATTCAAATCACTTATTTTTTTATTTATTTTTTATTTTTATTTTTTTATGTAAAAATGCAGAAAGTTTTTTGTGAGAGTTAGGTTTAGGGGTAGGGTTAGGGGATAGAATCTATAGTTCGTACACTATAAAAATCATTATATCGATGGAGAGTCCTCATAAGGATAGCCGCAACAACATGTGTGTGTGTGTGTGTGTGTGTGTGTGTGCGTGTCCCTCTTGGATAATAGACTATTGGGATTAAATATTGGCTAGTGCTTCAGGTGGAGGGCAGTGGACTGGCTTGTAATGCATTACACTCAAGGCCTCTCCTCCTCCACCCTCCCTCTCTCTTTCCATCCATCTTTCTCTCTATTTTTATGTCACTACAATCCTCTATATGGTTTATTTATGATAAGACTTCCCCCGCCAAATTTTCACACACAACACAGCCTGAGAAAGCATTTAAAATAATGACAAACAGGATTCAATCTGACTCGTATTTATAGATGGATAGAATTACCTACCATTTCAATCAACTTTATTGCTATTTTTGTCCACTAAATATCATCTTCAAGCTATCTGCTCCCTAAACCTTCAATTTCACATAATTACGCCTGAGCGCAAAGTTTCCCTGCTTTGACCGAAATTTCAGATATCTAAATGTTGGAGTGACTTTGCCTCGTCCAGGTGCTGTTGCGTGTGGATAAATGTGACATTTCGGCACTAAATTAGCATAATCACATTGATGACCATGGAATCATATTGACTGCAGTATAATGGATTTCATTAGTTGAGGGGAAGCAAACCACAGCATTATAATCAAACTCTGTTTTGTTGGCGGCTATCTGTGGCAACACTCCTGTATGATATTATGCATCCTCACTAATGCAGTCTGGAAGTGGCTAACATGTGGCATGCTAACTGCTGTTAGCGGCGTTGTACAAACATTAGTAAAGGTCGGTTGGTTTGTTTGGCATCATCTGCTGTGATAAATGCCAGTCGCCATTCATAGCAATGATATTCATTACATGCTCAGCACTTTGAAGGTACATCATTGCTAACTTTTTAATGAAAAATTATTTCATTTTTATATTTGAAAACAAACAAATAATGAATCCATAGCCTTTCCATTTACAACAAAAATGTCTGTATCAAACAAAATGTATTTTTCCAAAATATTACAATATTTTACCTCACAATACTGTATTCATTTTCTAATGCCAAGATTCAATATGTTTAGCTTAATTTTTCACATTGATATTTTAGGGGAAAAGAGACCACCATTCTAAGAAAATGTATAAAGGACCAAACGTACTGTACAGCAGCATTAGGTCAAGGAACTCTTTTTTTTTTCTTCTATTCAACCAAAATGCAAACTCAGAACTATGACTAAACTCAGAAGTCTATAACTTGTTTAATTTGTTAGGATGTCAGTACAGATAATCCATACAGCTAGACTGCAAGGTTTTTTGTGTAATGATAAACATGCTGGAAAAGTAAGCGCAGCGTAGTTCTAGCGGGAAGACTAGCAGCTGTACATCATCACACCATTAGCTAGGTAACTCCTAGCCAATCACATGTAAACCATTGCTTTATATGTCTGTTCACAATCTATCACATTGCTGTTTCAGTGTGCTAACGGCAAACTCCACCACCCCACCACCACCAGTTGAGTCCCATCCTGGACTGGGGTAGGCTCCTCGCCCCTGCCTCCTATCTCCGGCAGGATCTGATGGTTCCGAATACAACTTCTTCTGACCGCCAGGCAGGGCTTACGCCAAAGAAAGACATTGCATACATGTTTTTAAATATTCATCAAATAAAAGTAATCTAAAACTTTACTCAAATCTGTGGATCTTCCTGACAGAACTAAGATAAGCTATTCCCTCACCTCAATTATTATTATTATTTTTATTTATTTTTTTACTGAAACTGACATGCTTATGCTCTACGCTACTTCTATGACTCTATGATGAAGTCAAGCAGGAAGATTGGCTCTTGATGCACAAAGCACAAAGTCCATTGAAGATGACTGAGAAGTGTGTGAGTAACAGTTTGCAATATAACAGCATATACATACATCGAAATACACTAAACTACAGAATCGCAATATTATTGTGTAACAACCCAAATATCAATATAGTATAGAATCTCCAGGTCTGCTGAATCCCGTCCATTAGTAAAGATCAGTCGTCGCTAAATACATTCCATTTCTGCAGCAAAATATGTAGACTTTTAAATATGTATATAGTGAGATGAAAATATGTTGGTCGAATTAGCATGTCCATCATAAATCATCCACGTGGCACTATTACAAGGTCATGAAGTAGATCCAGCATCAGATGTTTCTTTTAACGCAGGGAACATGCCACAATTCCGCTTGGAGATGGTGTGAGATCGTGACCCTAGAGCACTGCGGCATATCTCCAATCAAAATGAAATATGTCAGCCAGCATAATTTTATCATGACTTTGTATGTTTGTAATGACTGCCTATGTGACCTTGACCGTCATTAACATGAGAATCGCCTCAGCACATTGTTATAAAGCTCTACATAAGCAAGACCATAAAAATCAGCCAGAGTCCTCTTTGCAAGGGAGATGCTAATTCCTCTTTTACCTCTCCTTTGTTGTAAAAAGAACATTATTTCAGATGTTCAGTTAAGATAAGTAAAAGCACAGTCTTTGTTCAGATCTCATCAATGAGTACATAAAGAGAGGGAGATACAAACAGAGGGAGAAATAGGCAGAGAGGGCTTTTCTTTGGCTCTCACACAATTACTCGCTGTCTTCTTGTAAGTGTAGCAAACTGCAGTGGGTTTCTGCACCACTCATTTGCTTTACAAGGTAAAAGCCAAAGAGGCCAGTCAGAGAATCAAGATGGGTATCAAGATGCTGGGGGAGAATCCAAGAGGAACCCATGATATAACACAATATATGATACTATATTTCAGCATATGAGATCATGTGGTGTATATGTAAAGTATGTATGTGTAAATGTGCTTTTGTTGTGATGCACCAGTTTATGTTTCTACATGTCTTCCAAGTTTCAAAGTAAGTGGTCTCAGTTATAAACTAATTACTGAAACAAACAGCACATTATTAACTCACATTAACATGAACTCAAATTAAAGGAATTTTAAATAGCCTTTTATTAGACTTACATAGGATTGGTAACATTTCTTATTTTATTTTATTTTATTATTTGTTTAACATAAATGAACTGAATTCTGAATGATGAACCTTGTCCCATTTTAACTGAAGCAGCCTCCACTTTAGCTTTAACAAACTCATCCTATTCCTTGCTTTCAGGCTTTAACCTTGTGCGATCCCGTGTCCACATGTGCAGACGATGTATTTTGGCTTTGCTATATGCAACGCAATATTTAAAATGAATGTAAACTGACTGAAGACTTTTCACAAGACTGTAGACTGTCATTTAAGGGTTAAACTTCAGGTGCACTGAGTCACGTGACACAACAGCATGGCGTCGATTTCAGTGAATCGCTTTTGCAGGTGCAGAGCCAACAAAAGTGAATCTGGTAAGAAACCTCTTCAAGTTTTTTCATTGAAACTTGTTTGGGTGTACGGAGTAATGTCTCCAGTTTCGTTTGATAAACAGCACACTGATAAACATGATGTCAACATATGTGGATTGAGACATTATTAAGTTGAAAAAAAAAAAAAATTCATTATTTCTTAATAACTTTCAACTTTAAAGGAACAGTTCACCCCAAAATAAAAATTCTCTCATCATTTACTCACGCTTATGCCACCCCAGATGTGTATGACTTTCATTCATCTGCTAAACTCAAATGAAGATTTTTAGAAGAATTTCTCAGCTCTTTTGGTCCATGCAATGCAAGTGAATGAGTGTCAAAATTTTGAAGCTACAAAAATCACATAAGTCAGCATAAAAGTAATCCATAAACCTCCAGTGGTTAAAAATCATATCTTCTGAAGAAGCGATATGATAGGTGTGGGTGAGAAACAGATCACTTTCACATTCTTCTTCTTGTGTTTTTGGTGATTCACAATCTTCATGCATACTGCTCCCCTACTGGGCAGGGAAAAAATTTCAAGCAAAAAAAGGACTTAAAAATGTATCTGTTTCTCAACCACACTGATAATATCACTTCTGAAAATATGGATTAAAAAACACTGGAGTTGTATGGATTATTTTTATGATGCCTTTATGTGCTTTTTGGAGTGTCAAAATTTTGGCGTAAAAATCGTAATTTGTGTTCTGCAGAAGAAAGGAATTCACACATATCTGGGATGGCATGAGGATGATTAAATGATGAGAGAATTGTCATTTTTGGGTGAACTATCCATTTAAAACATCTGTGGGTCATTTTGCTTCATTTCAGTATAAATCTTGTTATATTTTATTTTGTTATCACTGTACAATACAGTTATATTCATTAACATTATTAAATGCATTCCAATATTTGCTGTGCATTTTCACATTGAAAATCAATGGGTTCATCCAAAAGCTGAAAAATGTTACTTTCAGAGGCTTTATATGGAGAATGAAAATAAAGTGCATTTCTTAACTGTTCTGAGACCAGTGCAGACAAACAGCATGCTGGAGGTTAAGTCATCCACTAAAAAGGAAGCAAGGGGACATTCTATAGCTTTCTATGCAGCTAAGTGCATTCACTCCAGAAATCCGACCAAAAGTTCAGTTTCAGGCTGCAGATGATGTTTGGACCACTCAACATGATTGGCAGACATAGGATAATGGTAACCAATACTTAGATTCAGAATTTATAATGCTAAATTTTATTTAAAAATGGTTGTCAGTGATTGGATGATGCTTGCCATTACTTTGAATAAGAACTATTTATTCAGCTTTACAGAAAATTAGCAGTAATATCTATTACGTCTCAAAAACCTTAAAGGAATGTTCCGTGTTTAATATAAATTAAGCTCAATCGACAGCATTTGTAGCCTAATATTGATTACCACAAACATGTATTTCAAATCATCCCTCCTTTTCTGTAAAAAAAAAAAAAAAAAAAAGCAAAAATCTGGGTCACAGTGAGGCACTTAGAAAGGAAGTGAATGGGGAAGTGAATTCTCAGTTTCAAAAGTATAGCCACAAGATATAAACAATATGCGTGTTAACATGATATAAGTTTGAAAAAAAAAATGCTTACTAACCATTTCTGTGTAAAGTCATAGCCAATTTTACAACTTCAATGCCATGATGATGTAATGCCAACAAACCCTAAAATGACTGTAAAATTGACAGAGTTTTAATAGAATAAAAGTGCTTTTATAAAATTATAAGCTTCACATTTCTGCGTTTAAGCCCTCCAAAAACTGGCCCCATTCACTTTCATTGTAAGTGTCTCACTGTAACCTCAATTGTTTTATTTATTTATTAATTTTTTTTATTTATTTATTTTTTAAGAAAATTCGAAGAGTCGAAATTAATTTTTGTGGTAATCAACACTATGCCACTAATGCTACTGATTGAGCTGAACTTGTATTGAACCCAGAATATTCCTTTAATATCCAACACTCCAGGATATATAAAAAAATCTGACTTTCTATAGCTTAGTAGTATTTAAAGTTTCACAAATTAGTCCAGCTGTCCACATGTGTGGACATCAATTTTGAAAACTAATTGCTCTAATTTTTTTTTTTTTTTTTTTTTTTTGCTAATTTATTAGGTGCTACTAGTTATATCAAAAAGGGAAATGGAAAATGCACACAACAGTCACGCTCGGACCTCAGGAGGTTAGAGTGAGTAATCAAATTAGTTGTGTTAAAGGTTTTAATGGTAATTCCACCTCGGCCTATACCAACATTTGGACAATTCATTGGTGCATCTCTAATTTTTAGTGGTGCTTGCTAAGGCAAGCATTACTATTACTATTGCTCAAATCACTTGTGTTGTTAATTTGAACAAAACCTGCAAATATAAACCCTAAATATTAAACTTACCATTTGTGCTATGGATATGAATGATACCTTGCCTGAAGAACCTAGAAGTGTTGCCCCTGAACATTTGTTTGTAAACAGTAATTACAAGTATTGCTCACTGTTAGGGTTTGCAGATTTGAACTATTAAATATGAAATGCTTGAATGGTGTCAGCACCATTTGTGATAAAGTCATGAATGCTTTTGTTCAATTACTTCTATTATTTGTGAAGTGCTCAGACGTATGATCTTCATATGCCAGATGGAAAAACAGGCAGAAAACCCAGCAAATCAGAGACTTGAGGGTGGGATCTTTTAACTTGAGCCAATAAGCAGACATGTAATAACCACCCAAAATACCCTATCAACCACTTAGCAATGCCCTGGAAACCATGCACAACACCCTAGAATCATGGCAGCAAGTTTTGACCAAGCCAGCAACACTCATATTTTCTACTTTGTGTATCTAAAAGAATCATGTATTTAGAGGTAATTAGATCTCAGCCTTACAGACCCACTCTATAACAAACATTGAGTCCTTGACGGGGTATAAAAATCTGCTTTGCAAGCTTCCCATCTGATCTCAGGACATTGTGTTTGTACTTTGTTACAGTGGCTGATACAAGATTAGATAGACGCTGGCATATCGCAGACGTGCATCTCAATGGCTTGCAGAGTGCACTTTCCAATTCCAGAGATGACCTTCTGAAAGAGCACAGAGTGGAGAAACGAAAGGGGTGGGGAGTTTCAGGAAGGGCAAAGAAAGCTGATGCCAACTCTCCAATTATAATCACTGAAATAATCAACCTGGCTGCCTAAGATGGTCTTAAATGAAAAGGAATATTTACAGTGTAGCTAACAGTAAATGCTTATTATCTAAGATGTTCTACCGATCGCCTGGTTAATTCAACTTTGCTGAATGGGCAGGGGGGTGGTTGTTGAGGGGTGTTTGAACTAATTACAAAGCATTGATGGCTTTGATTTAATCTGTTTGAGATGACTGACTCAACAATAGGATTTCAATACACTATTTCCCAGGGTGATAATTGTAAATTGTTGCTGCAGTATGAAACTAAACATGCAGGACTTCATTCAAGAAATGAATTTAGGATATGACTAAAATATCAAAGCACACTACAGAGAGTTACTGGTCTCTGATAATTTCAGCTATAATTTGAGCTCTGAGCACCAACCATGTCTAGCTATAGGAAGCATATAATCTGAGCAATAGAGCACCCATTATCTGAGCTAAAACTGGATTGTGCAAAGGAACACGGGTAATTTGGGCTAAAGGCCTGAGGTCTGAGTTACTACTGTAGGATCATGCAATCTGAGCTATAGGGCTGCTACTGAAACAAACAAGCCGACTGCGCTTCTCATGGCGTATTCCCAAATTCTCCAACCCCAACAAACAGATCTCTGACAAGCTCTCGGGATGTGTAGCTGTCTATCTGTATTTACCACTGATCAATCTAGGGAATTGTATCAGCACCATTTCTGATGGCAGAGATCAATGATGTTGCTCTAGTCACATACTTTGTGTGACAGGCCAAGGAGACAATGCACTGTTTGTGTGAGTGTGGTGGGCCATGTCAATTCAGACACAGACCATATTATTCAAGTATAGGGAGACAAGTACAAGCAACAGTGAATAACAAGAAAGAAATCAATGGATGCCTCTCACTACAGCTCAAGTGTCAGACTGTACCACATAAATCTATAGTCTTTAATCAAAAACATTAATCCCATATTATGATTTGATTTTCAGCTCCACCAGCTTCTCCAGCTAAAGTTTTGTTATTGAAAAACATATGGCCCACCGGCAAGACCAGCACCGAACACAGCACAAACCAGCGAAGACTAGCATGGAAATGTATGCTGCTCTAAGGTAGACTTTTTTAAAAGGCATACCACACATTTGGAGAAAATAACTGTATCATATTTATCTGATTTATCTTATTGTCTCCTATAACATGGAGTATAATGATATATTATCTACTGTACACTGTATAATGTCTGTGATATGAGCTATCATCAAGGTCCTGAGTCGATATGAAACGCCATTTCCGAGTATTTCCAAGTGAAACAGGATATTGGTTTTATTTAGATATTGGATGTCAATATTGATTTGAAACACTGGGATTTAATTAAATTGTGAAAAGTATGTGTCACACCAGAACGGAGCCAGAAGGTTAGAGACAAGCGTAGTTTCACGGCAAGTAGTTTCAGAGGCAGTGCAATTTATTACATTATGATGGAAGATTACAAAAGAGCAAGTTTTACTAAGTAAATCTTAAGGTAAGAGTAAGGCGGAGTTCAACTTGTTGCTATGGATGACGTCACGTTCTATGAACACTCTCTCTTAAATCGCCCAAAGTGATTGGTAGACAGGGAACCACTATTTGTTGGCAAATTCATTGTAGAGATACTGTGAGGCCCATCCAAACCCCTATGACTGTCTTTCTTCAGTGGAACACGAAAGGAGATGTTAGGCAGAATGAGAGCCTCAGTCACCATTCACTTTCACTGCACAGAGACAAAGATACAAATGTGAAAGTGAATGGTGACTGAGACTAAAGGCTGATTTATACTATGGGAGAAGCCAAACTTTTTTCTCTTAGTTGAACTAAAGCACCCTAGGTGAACGAAACCAGCGTTTATACTACGTGCGACTTCGTTTTAAAATGATTTTGTTTAGGGTGATGTCACGTGTTTAACATACTGTTCCAGACACGGAAGTAATGTCATTA
Source organism: Myxocyprinus asiaticus (assembly GCF_019703515.2). NCBI lineage: Eukaryota > Metazoa > Chordata > Actinopteri > Cypriniformes > Catostomidae > Myxocyprinus > Myxocyprinus asiaticus. Next base: position 33,643,047 of record NC_059376.1, on the reverse strand, counting down.
ATGCAGGTTTTTCTCTCCGTGGATCGCCGCCTTTAGCACTGTATTGCTTCTTTGCTTTATTAAACTTTTCACGGAGCCTCTTCCACTTATAAATCTCACTCCACTAATTTTTTGAGGCCACCCTGTCATTGTGGAGTTTGTGCTGTGTATCATATAAAAAAGTATACTTCTGCACAATTTCTGAGAGGCAGGCTTCAAAGTTATCAAATGTAACGACAGTAAACTAGGTAAAACTCCTCAGCTGGCATGCGCTATTGTAAATTTAAAAAAGTCACATCCAAACCACATCCGCCATTAGTTTTAACCAATCATCAATGCTCTTCGACCAGCCAAGTTATCCTAGGTCAAGAATTTCAGAGATGTGCACGAACAGGAGAAATATCGACAAAACGAACACACTGGCATTTACACTTTCAGCCTTAACATTCTACCTAATGTCTTCTTTTGTGTTCTACACAAGAAAGCAACTCATACAGGCTTGGAACAACACAAGGGTTAGTAAATAATGACAGAATTTTCATTTTAGAATGAACTGTCCCTTTCAAAAGACTACTCAATTGTTAAACCATGATTCAATCCTAGAAAATTATGTAAAACAAAAACTATATAAGATACCTCAATAGCTCTAGAGATTAGAGAAAATATGGTTGTGAACTGTATGTGTGTGTGTGTATAAGCGAGAAAAGGAAAGACTCTTATAACACATCATGTTTCAACTCTGAAATGACTCGAGTAGTGAACTGCATTGGACTTGACATCAAGCAGATTTGAAAACCTCTTCGCTTGTTCAGAAAAAGCAGCTGCTTGTGAAAACTCACAGGTTTATTTTTGTTCCAGGATTCTCACCTCCGCTTCTTTATCTCCTGTTAATTAGCATTACTGCTAACAAGAACTCTTGCACATACGCAAACCACATGCATCTTCTCATGTGTTCGTGTAGAGTTTATGTGGGGGAGACAAAAAAATAATCTCTAATTCTGCAAGCTTTACAGAGAGAAAACTAATTAACTTGGGCAGGCTCTTAAAATCCATTTGGGTTTTCACCCGATGCAGATTATTTTTAATTAATCTGGTATGAAATGAAATGAGTAACTAACAGAGAAGCTGGACTTTGCAGATGTTTTGTTTTTATAAACATCAGACACAAATGCTGACTCGCTTGAGCAGCTAAACGGAGCACGTTATGTTGACACTCTGCACTGTAAACAAAAGTAAAATAGTGCCCCACAAATTTTTAAGTGGGAGAGCAAGATAGAGACTGTCTGTGTGTATTGTTGTGACAGTTAAAGGCCTCTTTAAAATCACTGCTCACCTGATTGGCAGGGTCACTCTCTGCCTGTTTACCTGTCAGTCACACAGCACCTCTCACCTCTTTAATATTCCTGATGTCTAACAGGGGCTTTCTCTTCCACTATTTTTCACCAGTTTTTCAGATTTTTCTTGACCTGCCAAAGTGTTCTCTGGTTTCACCTCAAATATGATTAAATATTAAAATAAAACATATTTTTACATGACCCATGACCCATTGTTTCCCAGCCTTCGGCCTAAGGTAACTGGGATAGTGTCTAAATATGTGACCCTACATAGAGTAAGCAGATATAGAAAATGAATGGTTGGATGGTTATTTTTTGATGTGTCAAGGTGGGGGGGGGGGGGTTGTCACACAGGGAAGCTGTCACATGGGCTATACGTCAGTAAAGATTTGGAATGTCCAAAGTCCAATTGCACAAATATGTGCTTTTTCTAGCCTTGGTTTGGTATGTTGGTTTCAAACAATAGGTTCAAAACTCTCTTAAATTATAACAAAATTTTTTTTTTTTCATTCTGTCCTTCAAAGTAAATTTTCAATATCATAATATTTTTGTACTAGCTCTTGGGTAAACAAGCAAACATAATTGATGAACACTGGCAATAAATTAAGGCAAGGGTCAACTATATTAAAAAGGCATATTTTTACTGAAAGACTTAAATGTGTTCTTAGGATAAATGTATTTGTCATGAAAGTCAGAAAAGGGCATGTTGTCACATTTTTATCAAGGCAGGTTGTCACATGTTTTAAATGTCATGCATTTATTGATTAATTAATTAATTAATTGCAATATTTACTGACCAAAACAATGTTTTGATATTTTTGTACGTTACTTTTTCCATTTTTGGGGTTTCTTGAAAAAAAAAAAAAAGTAATACATTTAGCAGACACTTTTATCCAAAGCGACTTACAGTGCCCTTATTACAGGGACAATCCCCCTGGAGCAACCTGAAGTTAAGTGCCTTGCTCAAGGACACAATGGGGATGGCTGTGGGGATTGAACCAACAACATTCTGCTTACCAGTTCAGTGCTTTAGTCCACTACACCACCACCACTCCATTGGCTGTTTAATGCAGCCGTAGATTTAAAGAAAAGCAAAGATTTTGTTTAGGTGGTTGTGAAGAGGTGTGACAGGAAAATGTGTCCCCACCAATGTTCATATGACACCTACGCCACTGGTTTAGTGGCAGATTTATTTATTTGTTTATTTTTGCCTCATAGGGAAACAACACACCCTGCTATTTGGGTGAATGGTCAAATTGTATTAAATTAACTGTATTTAGCTGTACAGAAATTGAAATAAGCCTACCCTGAGAAATATGTACTGGAGTATAAAGGGTGACAACTAGCCCCGGTCTTCCCTACTTATTCAACGTATTCATTGAATGTCAAGAATTCTTTACCAAAAAAAAAATAATAAATGGTGACAATTATATCCTCTATCTACTGTATCTTGGTGACATATTTAAATCAGCATAAATCAACAACAATGTTCAATACATGACAAGAATCCAAATATTTGCAAGGCATAAAAAAAATAAAATAAAACCACATTTACACGATCAACAAAAGACAGTGACAATGCACCACTGGCATGAGAGACCCTTCAATACCCGGCAGTTTTATCAGTTTGTCATTTTTTATCATACCAAAACTAATCTACAATTCATATATTGTATATGAAAGTATACTTAAATACACACTTATACAGTCTGAATGTAATTTTTCTTAACTACATATATTTCAATCTGTGAATTTTTATTAAGTCATTAAATCAAAAAATAATAATAATTCAGGAGTTCTCATGAAAGACACATCTTTCTTTTTACTACCAAGTAGAGGTCGACCGATAGTGGGTTTTGCTGATACAGATAATTAAGGTGGGAAAACAGACAGACAGCTGATTAATTGGCTGATAATTTAACAAATTTATATTATGAATAAAAACTTTCCAATCAATGTAAAATAGTGCTGAACTTTAGTAAGTATTACTTTCCATGGCGATGCTTTAAGAAATTTCTCCCACACTGGTACCTTCTTCAATGGCCCATGCCATCCACTGTGGCATCTATGCACAACTCACCACATACCCCACTAAGAATGAACCATATTATAGCAATCAGAAGGAGGTTATCCTGTGTGACTCTACCCTCCCTAGCAACCAGGCCAATTTGGTTGCCTAGAGACCTGGCTGGAGTCACTCAGCACACCCTGGGATTTGAACTTGTGAACTCCAGGGGTGGTAGCCAGTGTCTTTGCCACTGAGCTACCCAGGCCCCCCAGTGTGATGTTTTTATTCAAAACAGTGTATTAAGTGGAACGATAAGCAGTTTCCATCCTTAACTTAACATTGTTCTAACTATTTGCCCGTCCTCTCCACCTTGTCGGCAATGCAATTCTCCAGTGCAGCAATTAGTTATAAAAACAAATGAATTAACAAACCAGCTTTGGTTGTCTTGAATGACTGATTTATCATACTCTGACAATAATAATAACGTGTACTGTATACATACCAAGGCTTTTGTCGATGTTTTAAACCCGTGTTTGAAGCGTCCGCCTCTATAAATAGCCTAGTCACGTTGCACAACAAACTCCATGTGGAGTCAGTGATTGTTTTATTTAACCTCTAATTGGCATGGTTATACTGTAGAAACAAGGAGTTCAGACTGTAGAACCCTCCAGCACCGGCCACAGGGAAATTAAACCAAAAATAACTATTGGAAACTATCGGAGTTGATTTGTTCCGATAGACGATAGTTAAACAACGCAACTATCAGCCCCGATTAATCGGTAACTCCGATATATTGGTCGACTTTTACTACCTAGGAGCTATCTTGATGTACCAACAAACATCTTGATATGCACATAACCAGTAGAACTAGAGGTGGCTCTGATTTGAAGTCTGTGGCTCGTGTGGAATAATATTTAAAAGGTAATAATGGCATCTTTGGACTGTCTGGTGCTGTCATTATTCCTTTAACCCCACTGTTCTTTTACCAATTATAATTTCCTTTTTAAATATCCCATTATCAGATGACAAGGTTAAAGGAAAGACAAAACTCAATACACACCCCATCTTTGATATCTTCCTTCCTGAACAAAAGTAATTGACACACAACATGAGCAAACCCTTTTGAAAGAGATTTATCTTTATTAAAATTTCTGAAATATGGCTCTTACGCCTTGTTTCTACTGCATGCACAAAATTGTAGTTAGCTGTTTTTTTTATGATCTATTATAGCAAGTGGTAATCCTGCTTTCATATGTTTTAAGATATGGCAAATTTGTTTCAACATGTTTCTTTAGCCTGGAAGTAATTCCGCTAATAACCAAATATTCAACATCTGTCATTGGCGGAATATCTGTAAATTCAGATTAGATGTGCCGTTTTTCATTTAAAAAATCTGAATAGAGCTTTATAGTGATGGATTTGTGACTGCAGATAACTACTCGCTCCAAGTTTAGACAAGATTAGAAAAAAAAATAGAGGAAGGAATTTTCCCGTATGCTTCGGCACTGACGGAGGCCTGGGTATTACACTTTGTGTCTGAACAGTCACCTCCCTCAATGAGAGTGAGTGAGGAAGGAGGGTGGATTGAAATTTCAGACACTTTAATCACTGCCACATGCTGTTTCTTTTATTAATGCAGTATTGAAAGGAATATTCCTGTTGAGCATTGTTGACAAGTCCTTGACTGATTACTATACCTTTTTTTTTAATCTGTCACCTCTTTGAAGACTGTGACTGGGAGACATGGGAGTGGGGATACAAACACACACACACACACACACACATCCACAATATACCATGTTCAAAGTGCAATTTTCAATCTATGGCATATAAAAAAAATAAATAAATAAATAAATAAAAACAAGGCAGATTTTCAATTTAGATAGAGAACAAGGCAAAATCTTCTTGTACACTGGAGACAATGCTCCATTTGCCTCAGCGGGCTTAAAAAGAGCATGCAGGGAACACATGGTGCGAGACACTGACAGCTCAGGAGTGGAAATTTCAAATTATGTATCTGAAAGAACAGAAACATGGAGAATGAAAAGCAAAAGGTACATGAGTCCTGTGTGAAGAGCCAGAACTGTGAGCTGCTTCCTTTATGATTTCACTTGAAGGTTTGGACAGAGCTCTCTGAGACTATGAGGAAAAAAAAAACATTGAAGTTGAGAGAGTAAAAGAAATGAGAGGAGATGGAAAGATGTACAGGCTGGACTGTAGCATCTACCGTACCTCTCTCTAACAAGAGCAATGATAAAAGTTTACCAATCTGCACTAACCAAATTAACTACCATATATTGCAAAGATCACTGAGACTCTATAAGCAAAAAAAAAATTAAAAAATTAAAAAAAAAGAAAATAAAAAATAAAAATATATATATATATAAATCCTGAATGAAATAAACTGATGAAAACCCATATAGAATCATGCTTGGTACTTCAACTTATATCATAATTAAAATATAATTAATCAAAACTGTCATGAATAAATTATCATAAAAATAAATAAAATAGATTAGATAATTAGATAAATAGATAATTGTAGCCATTACCTCAAGAAACTCATCTTAGCCATGATGCTAATTCTTGAGGTGGTGCCATTTTATTGTTTAGCAACTTTATCAAGAGTCATTTACACTGATGCACTCCACTAGACTCAGTTTAAGATTCTAAGCAAAGTTTGTTATTTCTACCTGATCTGTTTTGGCACTCAGAGTGTGCATTTGTACTGTGGAAGAGCACGGCTATACATTCAACTCCTCCTCTCCATCTCAGCCAAGCATTACATGAAGGCTGATTGACAACTCTTGGAATCGTATCAAAGACGAGCGCCAAACTAAGTGTGTGTGCATAGAGAAAATAAATATAAAAGTGGCTGGCGGCAGTCTGCCGAGGAGGCAGTGGCTGAGTATCTTTCACATGCAGTGTGTCACATTCCTTTCCCACGCTACACACATCTCGGAGAGAAAAATAACAGCTAAAGAGCTTGAAGCCTCTTTGAAAAGGGCCCTTGAAGTCTTTTCACTCAAACCTACAGCGCTTAGAACGTTCTAATGTACTTCTGTAGCACAAACAAAGGTAGAAAAAAAATCTCTTTCACCTGCCTCTCTTATTCTCTCTCGCTCGCATATTTCTCACTCATATTTTTATTGGGTTCCAATATTGCCTGAAATAAGAGTCCCAGTTCTGTAAACTGACCTCCAGTTGACTTAATTTGCAAATAGCCCAACAGACAGCATCTTGCTGTGTGGCGGGGGTGGTGATTTCATGATTTCAGGACCATGGACAGCTCATTTCCCCGTCTTGGCTCCAGCAGTAGCCGGGAGGCTAGGCAGAGTGCCAGTCTTCAACTTTTCTTCCTTTACTTGCTTCAATTTTCTTCTAATTTCTTTAAGTACTGTTTGCTACTTGTTTTTTGTTTTTTTTGCGTAATTTATACTAAACACAAAACGGTTGAAAGGATACTATAGTAGAGTACAGATTTTTTATTAGATTGGATGTATCCTCAAACAATGGGGACGGGGGAGGAAAAAGCTGGCCTGGCAGCCTGAGGGAGGAGATGAGATTTTAATGGGCCTGCAGTCCTGCTCTAAAGAAAGAGTGTGGCACTCTAAACAGTAGGAGGCACTTCCTTGAATACTTCATGAAATGGGAAGGTGCTGATCTAAGATCAGGCCTGCTATGGGACTGCACATGCACTGGTCGCAGCGAGCTGAAAATAAAGACTGCTCCGGGAAGAGTTTAATTACACAAGGTTGCTGCCGGCGAATAATGATGGCTATTGATTGGCTTGTGTGTGTGGCAGCCTGGAGTAAGACTGGAGAGTGTTGACCGGGGTGTCAATTTCATTCACATCAATTAACAAAAGCAATTCTCTCTTCTACACATGCTCTCACCTTATTTTAGACTTACAAACATAACAAATACACACACAGACATTTACATCTGTGTCTTAGTCTCTCTCTCTCTCTCTCTCTCTCTCTCTCTATCTAAACTGCAATTTCAAAAGAAGATACTTTCTGTATTTAAAGGGTTAGTTTACCCAAGATTATTTTCATTATTTACCCACCCACATGTTGTTCCAAACCTGTATGACTTTTTTCCATGGAACACAAAATATGATGTTCTGGAGAATTTCACACTGCTCTTGTTTTTATAATTGAATTTTGAAGTGACAACACTCCAAAGGAAAAAACATACATGTATTCATATTTACATACACTGTATATTTTAAAAATGTGGATGCGAGGAGCCTGTCTAATTTCAGTTTGAATGTTCCAGATCTGTGGGGCATAGTAGCATGGTAGCATTCACCTAATTTCTTCTGTGTTACATGCCAATATTTCAAAGGTCAGCTAGGTATGAAAGTGCTAAGGCAAAAGTAGTCATGATATTCCATGTCTTCTGAATATTATGATATTTTAGTATGAGAAACAGACCAAAATTTCAGTTGATACTCGCTGCAAATTTTGCTCTCTGCCATAGCACTGTAACACCATTTGAACTTGAGAGCATATTCAAACTTGGCACATCGCAACTGGTTTCTAGCCATGCGAGATCCAGTGTCATTTGGCATCACTGATGTTGATCCTGGTGCATTCAGGTTTAGAACAGCATGTAGGTGAGTAAAGGATGACAGAATTTTCAGGTTTTGTGTGAAATATTTCTTTAAAGTTATCAAGATACAAAAAAGTGTATATACCTTACCACATCTGTATGAATAAAAAGGTGTGCAGAGAGTACAAAGCACAGGTAAATGCAGCGTAATATCATTTCCTCTAGAGGGACAGAGAATAAAGCTGTACTTGTGGTCCTCAAGGCTACTGGTAAGAAAGACAGTGGAGTCTATCTGTGTGCAGGGGGGTGAGACAGCTGTCACTGCAAATCCAAATGCACATGAAGACAAGGTGAGCACAGGGCAAAGCATGATGAGAAGGAATGGCAGAGAGAATGCAAAGACCTGTTAAAGCTTCACACACACATACACACAAACACTAACTGTTGTGTACACAACCACACACTTAATGGTCTGAGATGAAAGAGTGAGACTCGGTGCTGTAGAGAAGAAGTTAACTGCGGTGGAATCACATTGGAAGATCTGCAGGATGAGCTCAGCTTCTTTAAATCACACCCCAACGGTCATACAAGCACATGAAGAAACACACACTACATTTTTACATTTTCTGAACAATTGTGGGTGGTGCATGCCCAAAAGTTATGCAAATGTCACCACCATGATGCTATTATACTGTGGGTGTTAGCCAGTGTGTTGCTAAGGTGTTCTGAGTGTTTTTAGCACACCGCTATGCATTTGCTAGAGTGTTGTAGGTGGTTACTATGTGGCCTAGAAGTCAAAAGAGTCCACTTCAAGTCTCTGTGATATTCTGGTGACTAGATATGGCTCGGATCCCTCCTTCAATGTACATCTATGGGACATATTGGCCATTTATTCCTCCACCATGAGAAAATCATAAATTGTATTATTTAAAGTAATAGCATACATCACAATTAGACGCACAGGTATCATTCATGTCCGTATGTATCGTTTTTATCGCTAGTTCAAATGGAGAGGGACTTGTTATGTGGCGAGGTTTTAATAGGCAAGCAAGGATGCCAGTGTGTGCACACATGGAGAATAGAAGCCGGCTCCCCGAGGAGAGGCGCACTCTGCATTTATTTGGCAATGGTGACGAGGCCAAACACATATCAGGTGTGCCTCGTTCCACCCCACTGAGAGGGCAGTACTTGGTGTAATGTAAAGATTGGGTCCACCAGTTTCAGAACTACTATAATTAACAATCTCGCTTGCACACACACTCAATCTCTGCATGTGGTACAGCAGATTTAAGTGTCAGAGCTTGTTTTGCTGGTGTGTGGGTTTCAATATGACTCCACTAAATGCCAGACAGGATCTCTAAAAGAAGTAATAAATCATCATAGGGTAGCAGTGCACCTCAATATGAACACAAAACACTGCCATCTCCTCAGGCAGGAGTCAAACACACACACACACACACACACACACACACACTCACACACACACACACACACACTCACACACACACACACACACACACACACACACACACACACACACACACACACACACCCACAAACACAAACACAAACACAGATTTCACACCCTCTTTCACATAGAAACCTCTCACTTTTACTTACATATAAGCACACAGACAGACTGTACCCACAAATACAACAATGTGGCAAAACAAAAATGACGTGGCCCATTCCAAAGAACATCTTGAGCATATGTTGATCACTCAAAGACTCCATAGAAAGTAAAACATATTTATAATGCAAGACAGAACTACACACTAATGTAGAGAGAAACTAATGTGGTTTTGTTAGCAGATAGTGCTTTTTTTATCGTTTGTTATCTAATGCAATGATATTAATACTATTTAAGAGTAGCTTTATGTAACATACTACTGTATATTCTCATGGAGGTTTTACATTGCTGAATGGTTATTCTATAGAATCACACGTTATAGCAGGTATCGTAAGCTTCCAGTCAGGGTTGTGTAATTAATGCAATTCAGTGGTAAAGATTCAACTATCTATCGGATTCAATATTTCAGCCAGTTGCTGCAAATTCAGGAGGTTTCTCTTTCAAGGCAGAAGGAGGAGAGGAGAAGAAGAATCATTTAAAACTCCAAATCCCAAGCTAATGAATCCGTATGATTGAGGGAGGAGAAAGAAAAGAGGAACAGGCCTTGGGGAAATCGCAGATAAAAACGGCTGACAAGGCTCTGCGTCTGCATTGTGATTTAACAGAAAAAATGAAGACGCCCTGTGCTGACAGGAAATTAAACATGTTCGTTCTGTGTGACAAGCGCCTGCTCGTCAGAGAATGAGAGACAAAGAAAGGGAAGGAGGGAGCATTTTTCACGTGAAACACTGTGATTCCACACACACACACACACACACACACACACACACACACACACACACACACACACACACACACAAGAACAACCCAGTTCAATCATCCCTATTGCTCCCATGTACAACACTGTGCATCCCACAACACTGTGCATTTATGTCATACAATTTCATAAGGTAAATCATATTCGCACAAATGCATGCATGCACAGAGATGCACACAAATGCATATATTTGCATTTCTTTGACTGCAGGGACAATGACCTACAATAGTAAAATATGAAAGTGTAAACAGGAATTACTAACCATAACACCTCCCCACAAGGGTATATATCTTGGAGTCACACTGCATGGAGATTAAGGGTACATCTCATTTGGCTATTAATCATGTTATCTTGCTGGCCCGACAAAGTATTTTGACATCTAAGCTACACCTATAAATGTATGAATATGTATAAGATAACAAAACTTCAAACTAAGGAGCATATGTGTCCTAATAGAGTAATCACAGGAGTAACCACAGGAGTAACCAAAGGTGTACCTCAACACATTAAATTTGGACATGTTTCACTAAGTTTCACAATAAAAAGTGGCCAAACACTTTATCTTAATTTATAATATAAAGCCTTAAAACATCTCAGTTCTCATGTAACCTTGGTTCACTGAAAGAAGGGAAGAAATGCTGCATTAGAAGCTTAAACTATGGGTGCACCCTTCAGGGGGTGTGACTTTGCAACCCAGTACCATCACGGAAATTTGATTGGATGGTGAAACTTGGAGCTCCGCCTATGCTTACGTCATCATGAGCATATGAGCCGGATCCAGCGTCACACCATCAGGATTTTCCAACTGAAGAGAGCGAGAGTGTATCTCTCGTCCCATAATAGCGAAAGATCAGTAGCTGCGGCACAGCTACGTAGCATCTCGTTCCCTCCTTTCAGGGAACCAAGGTTAAGTGAATAACCGATATGATCCCTTTCAAGAAGGTATCTTTGACGCTGTGCCATATACTATAATGTCACAGCACTGGTGTGCAGTTCCTACTAGCCATTTCACTGTAGTCAAAAACATTGCTGTAGCCACCCTTTCGTATTGAGAAATAGGAAGGAAAGTAGGAACAATAAACAAATGGCTCGATGCCAAGGGAGAGACAGAGCAGTGTCTCAACACATTTTTCCAGTTAGCGGGAAAGAGGGGAGCAGAGTATTCGCCTGGCCAAGGGCTTTGGCACAATAACACTAGCCAACAGGGTAGTGAAGCACTGAGCTTTGGCACAATGAAAAATTGTGCCAAAGAAAAAAGTCAGTGAAAAACTGCACAAATGCTCACATTTACATGAGTGGAAATACAGAGACCAAGTTTTTTATATAACATCTGTATTAACCAGCTTGATCAGTCCTCTTCCTCTGTGAATATGTGGGAGGAGATGGAAGATCCATTCAGGTTCTAAAACCAGGAAAATGTGTAAGGGGAAGCCCAACCTGCATCTAGACATACACTGTATGTCTTCTAGAGACTCACCCTTTGCCCATGCCCAGGAGGAGGCCACACTACTGGTAGAATGAGCTTTCATGCCCACGGGACATTGTGAATCGCAAGTGAGCGCAGTAACATTCACGTCCCAGTGGGAATTTCTTTGCTGGGACAAAGCATGGAGTAGACTAGAACTTGTTCTCGCTGACCGGGTGCAGATCAAAAGCAAAGCCTCGGTTTAGGGTTCCAGAGCATGAGAGATGTCTACGCTGCACTGAAAAAGGAAAATTCTGATGATGTGACGCTGGGCTCCGGGCTATAAGCTCACAATGACATTAACATATGTGAAGCACCAAGCTTCACCAGCCAATCAAATTGGCATGATGCTATAGGCA